>NW_021630092.1:36046-144819 GCF_900700375.1 Denticeps clupeoides
TACTGACAAAACTGATTCTAAAAACAACAAAAGTCAGAAGTAAAAAATGTAAAAACTGACAAAACCGACATGTTTTTTTTTTTCGACTTTGTCCTTTTTTCCCACTTTTTTGCTTCTGACTTTTGTCATATTTTGTCATTTTTTTAACCTTTTTACTTCAGACTTTTGTTTTTTGTTCGACTTTGTAGATTTTTGAAAAAAATGACAAAGTTAAAAAAACAAAGTCAGAAGGGAAATAACTGACAAAACTGATTTAAAAAACAACAAATCTCAGAAGTAAAAAAGTGGAAAAACTGAAAAAACTGACATGTTTTTTTTCCACTTTGTCATTTTTTTTTCACTTTTTCGCTTCTGACTTTTGTTATTTTTTGTCATTTTTTTAACTTCTGACTTTTTTTTTTTCGACTGACAAAACTGATTTGAAAAACAACAAAAGTCAGAAGTAAAAAGGGGAAAAACTGACAAAACTGACATGTTTTTTTTTCGACTGTTATTTTTTTTACTTTTGTGCTACTGACTTTTGTCATTTTTTGTCATTTTTTTAACCTTTTTACTTCAGACTTTTGTTTTTTTTGTTCGACTTTGTAGATTTTTGAGCATTTTACAATTCCAACTTAGGTGAATAAATGGAAAAAATGACAAAGATAAAAAACAAAAGTCAAAAGTGAAAAAGGGAAATAACTGACAAAACTGATTTTAAAAACAACAAAAGTCAGAAGTAAAAAATGTAAAAACTGACAAAACTGACATGTTTTTTTTTTCGACTTTGTCCTTTTTTCCCACTTTTTTGCTTCTGACTTTTGTCATATTTTGTCATTTTTTTAACCTTTTTACTTCAGACTTTTGTTTTTTGTTCGACTTTGTAGATTTTTGAGCATTTTACAATTCCAACTTAAGTGAATAAGTGGAAAAAATGACAAAGTTAAAAAAAAAAACAGAAGTCAGAAGTGAAAAAAGGAAATAACTGACAAAACTGATTTAAAAAAAACAACAAAGGTCAGAAGTAAAAAAGTGGAAACACTGCAAAAGACTGACATGTTTTTTTTTCGACTTTGTCATTTTTTTTAACTTTTTTGCTTCTGACTTTTGTAATTTTTTTTGTAATTTTTTAAAACTTTTTTTTTTAACTTTTGTTTTTTGCTTGACTTTGTAGATTTTTGAGCATTTTACAATTCCAACTTAGGTGAATAAGTGGAAAAAATGAAAAAGTTAAAAAAAACAAAAGTCAGAAGTAAAAAAAGGGAAATAACTGACAAAACTGATTTAAAAAACAACAAAAGTCAGAAGTAAAAAAGTGGAAAAACTGACAAAACTGATTTAAAAAACAACAAAAGTCAGAAGTAAAAAAAGTGGAAAAACTGACAAAACTCACGTTTTTTTTTTCGACTTTGATATTTTTTTCACTTTTTCGCTTCTGACTTTTGTTATTTTTTGTCATTTTTTTAACCTTTTTACTTCTGACTTTTTTTTTTCAACTTTGTAGATTTTTGAGCATTTTACAGTTCCAACTTAGGTGAATAAGTGGAAAAAATGACAAAGTTAAAAAAACAAAAGTCAGAGGTGAAAAAGGGAAATAACTGACAAAACTCCTTTAAAAAACAACAAAAGTCAGAAGTGAAAAAGGGAAAAAACTGACAAAATTGATTTAAAAAACAACAAAAGTCAGAAGTAAAAAAGTGGAAAAACTGACACAACTGACATGTTTTTTTTTCGACTTTGTCTTTTTTTTCACTTTTTCGCTTCTGACTTTTGTTATTTTTTGTCATTTTTTTAACTTCTGACTTTTTTTTTCAACTTTGTAGATTTTTGAGCATTTTCCAGTTCCAATTTAGGTGAATAAGTGGAAAAAATGACAAAGTTAAAAAAAAAATGTCAGAAGTGAAAAAGGGAAATAACTGACAAAACTGATTTAAGAAACAACAAAAGTCAGAAGTAAAAAAGTTGAAAAACTGACTTGTTTTTTTTTTACTTTGTCGTTTTTTTTCACTTTTTCGCTTCTGAATTTTGTTATTTTTTGTCATTTTTTTAACTTCTGACTTTTTTTTTTGACTGACAAAACTGATTTAAAAAACAACAAAAGTCAGAAGTAAAAAAGTGGAAAAACTGACAAAACTGACATGTTTTTTTTCGACTTTGTCCTTTTTTTCCATTTTTTTGCTTCTGACTTTTGTCATATTTTGTCATTTTTTTAACCTTTTTACTTCAGACTTTTGTTTTTGGTTCGACTTTGTAGATTTTTGAGCATTTAACAATTCCAACTTAGGTGAATAATTGGAAAAAATTACAAAGTTAAAAAAACAAAAGTCAGAAGGGAAATAACTGACAAAACTGATTTAAAAAACAACAAATGTCAGAAGTAAAAAAGAGGAAAAACTGAAAAAACTGACATGTTTTTTTTTCAACTTTGTCACTTTTTTCACTTTTTCGCTTCTGACTTTTGTTATTTTTTGTCATTTTTTTAACTTCTGACTTTTTTTTTTTCGACTGACAAAACTGATTTAAAAAACAACAAAAGTCAGAAGTAAAAAAAGGGAAATAACTGACAAAACTGATTTAAAAAAACAACAAAAGTCAGAAGTAAAAAAGTGGAAAAACTGACAAAACTGATTTAAAAAACAACAAAAGTCAGAAGTAAAAAAAGTGGAAAAAACTGACAAAACTGACATGTTTTTTTTTCGACTTTGATATTTTTTTCACTTTTTCGCTTCTGACTTTTGTTATTTTTTGTCATTTTTTTAACCTTTTTACTTCTGACTTTTTTTTTTCAACTTTGTAGATTTTTGAGCATTTTACAGTTCCAATTTAGGTGAATAAGTGGAAAAAATGACAAAGTTAAAAAAACAAAAGTCAGAAGTGAAAAAGGGAAATAATTGACAAAACGCATTTAAGAAACAACAAAAGTCAGAAGTAAAAAAGTGGAAAAACTGACATGTTTTTTTTTCAACTTTGTCATTTTTTTTCACTTTTTCGCTTCTGACTTTTGTTCTTTTTTTTTAATTTTTTTAACTTCTGACTTTTTTTTTTCGACTGACGAAACTGATTTAAAAAACAACAAAAATCAGAAGTAAAAAATTGAAAAACTGCCTTTTTTTTTTTTTCGAACTTGTCCTTTTTTTTCACTTTTTTGCTTCTGACTTTTGTTATTTTTTGTCATTTTTTTAACCTTTTTACCTCTGACTTTAGTTTTTTTGTTCGACTCTGTAGATTTTTGAGCATTTTACAATTCCAACTTAGGTGAATAAGTGGAAAAAATGACAAAGTTAAAAAAACAAAAGTCAGAAGGGAAATAACTGACAAAACTGATTTAAAAAACAACAAATGTCAGAAGTAAAAAAGTGGAAAAACTGAAAAAACTGACATGTTTTTTTTCAACTTTGTCATTTTTTTCACTTTTTCGCTTCTGACTTTTGTTATTTTTTGTCATTTTTTTAACTTCTGACTTTTTTTTTTTCGACTGACAAAACTGATTTAAAAAACAACAAAAGTCAGAAGTAAAAAAGGGGAAAAACTGACAAAACTGACATGTTTTTTTTCGACTTATTTTTTTCACTTTTGTGCTACTGACTTTTGTCATTTTTTGTAATTTTTTTAACCTTTTTACTTCACACTTTTGTTTTTTTGTTCGACTTTGTAGATTTTTGAGCATTTTACAATTCCAACTTAGGTGAATAAGTGGAAAAAATGACAAAGATAAAAAAAACAAAAGTCAAAAGTGAAAAAGGGAAATAACTGACAAAACTGATTTTAAAAACAACAAAAGTCAGAAGTAAAAAATGTAAAAACTGACAAAACTGACATGTTTTTTTTTTCGACTTTGTCCTTTTTTCCCACTTTTTTGCTTCTGACTTTTGTCATATTTTGTCATTTTTTTAACCTTTTTACTTCAGACTTTTGTTTTTTGTTCGACTTTGTAGATTTTTGAGCATTTTACAATTCCAACTTAAGTGAATAAGTGGAAAAAATGACAAAGTTAAAAAAAAAACAGAAGTCAGAAGTGAAAAAAGGAAATAACTGACAAAGCTGATTTAAAAAACAACAAAAGTCAGAAGTAAAAAAGTGGAAAAACTGCAAAAAACTGACATGTTTTTTTTTCGACTTTGTCTTTTTTTTTCACTTTTTTGCTTCTGACTTGTTATTTTTTTGTAATTTTTTAAAACTTTTTTTTTTACTTTTGTTTTTTGCTTGACTTTGTAGATTTTTGAGCATTTTACAATTCCAACTTAGGTGAATAAGTGGAAAAAATGAAAAAGTTAAAAAAAACAAAAGTCAGAAGTGAAAAAGGGAAATAACTGACAAAACTGATTTAAAAAACAACAAAAGTCAGAAGTAAAAAAGTGGAAAAACTGACAAAACTGATTTAAAAAAAAAAAAAGTCAGAAGTAAAAAAGTGGAAAAACTGACAAAACTCACATGTTTTTTTTTTACTTTGATATTTTTTTCACTTTTTCGCTTCTGACTTTTGTTATTTTTTTTTCATTTTTTTAACTTCTGACTTTTTTTTTTTCGACTAACGAAACTGATTTAAAAAACAACAAAAATCAGAAGTAAAAAATGGAAAAACTGACAAAACTGACATGTTTTTTTTCGACTTTGTCCTTTTTTTTCACTTTTTTGCTTCTGACTTTTGTTGTTTTTTGTCATTTTTTTAACCTTTTTACCTCTGACTTTAGTTTTTTTGTTCGACTCTGTAGATTTTTGAGCATTTTACAATTCCAACTTAGGTGAATAATTGGAAAAAATTACAAAGTTAAAAAAACAAAAGTCAGAAGGGAAATAACTGACAAAACTGATTTAAAAAACAACAAATGTCAGAAGTAAAAAAGAGGAAAAACTGAAAAAACTGACATGTTTTTTTTCATCTTTGTCATTTTTTTCACTTTTTCGCTTCTGACTTTTGTTATTTTTTGTCATTTTTTTAACTTCTGACTTTTTTTTTTTTCGACTGACAAAACTGATTTAAAAAACAACAAAAGTCAGAAGTAAAAAAGGGGAAAAACTGACAAAACTGACATTTTTTTTTTCGACTGTTATTTTTTTCACTTTTGTGCTACTGACTTTTGTCATTTTTTGTCATTTTTTTAACCTTTTTAGTTCAGACTTTTTTTTTTTTGTTCGACTTTGTAGATTTTTTAGCATTTTACAATTCCAACTTAGGTGAATAAGTGGAAAAAATGACAAAGATAAAAAAAACAAAAGTCAAAAGTGAAAAAGGGAAATAACTGACAAAACTGATTTTAAAAACAACAAAAGTCAGAAGTAAAAAATGTAAAAACTGACAAAACCGACATGTTTTTTTTTCGACTTTGTCCTTTTTTCCCACTTTTTTGCTTCTGACTTTTGTCATATTTTGTCATTTTTTTAACCTTTTTACTTCAGACTTTTGTTTTTTGTTCGACTTTGTAGATTTTTGAAAAAAATGACAAAGTTAAAAAAACAAAAGTCAGAAGGGAAATAACTGACAAAACTGATTTAAAAAACAACAAATGTCAGAAGTAAAAAAGTGGAAAAACTGAAAAAACTGACATGTTTTTTTTCCACTTTGTCATTTTTTTTTCACTTTTTCGCTTCTGACTTTTGTTATTTTTTGTCATTTTTTTAACTTCTGACTTTTTTTTTTTCGACTGACAAAACTGATTTGAAAAACAACAAAAGTCAGAAGTAAAAAAGGGGAAAAACTGACAAAACTGACATGTTTTTTTTTCGACTTTTATTTTTTTTACTTTTGTGCTACTGACTTTTGTCATTTTTTGTCATTTTTTTAACCTTTTTACTTCAGACTTTTGTTTTTTTGTTCGACTTTGTAGATTTTTGAGCATTTTACAATTCCAACTTAGGTGAATAAATGGAAAAAATGACAAAGATAAAAAAACAAAAGTCAAAAGTGAAAAAGGGAAATAACTGACAAAACTGATTTTAAAAACAACAAAAGTCAGAAGTAAAAAATGTAAAAACTGACAAAACTGACATGTTTTTTTTTCGACTTTGTCCTTTTTTCCCACTTTTTTGCTTCTGACTTTTGTCATATTTTGTCATTTTTTTAACCTTTTTACTTCAGACTTTTGTTTTTTGTTCGACTTTGTAGATTTTTGAGCATTTTACAATTCCAACTTAAGTGAATAAGTGGAAAAAATGACAAAGTTAAAAAAAAAACAGAAGTCAGAAGTGAAAAAAGGAACTAACTGACAAAACTGATTTAAAAAAAACAACAAAGGTCAGAAGTAAAAAGGTGGAAACACTGCAAAAGACTGACATGTTTTTTTTTCGACTTTGTCATTTTTTTTAACTTTTTTGCTTCTGACTTTTGTAATTTTTTTTGTAATTTTTTAAAACTTTTTTTTTTAACTTTTGTTTTTTGCTTGACTTTGTAGATTTTTGAGCATTTTACAATTCCAACTTAGGTGAATAAGTGGAAAAAATGAAAAAGTTAAAAAAAACAAAAGTTAGAAGTAAAAAAAGGGAAATAACTGACAAAACTGATTTAAAAAACAACAAAAGTCAGAAGTAAAAAAGTGGAAAAACTGACAAAACTGATTTAAAAAACAACAAAAGTCAGAAGTAAAAAAAAGTGGAAAAACTGACAAAACTCACATGTTTTTTTTTCGACTTTGATATTTTTTTCACTTTTTCGCTTCTGACTTTTGTTATTTTTTGTCATTTTTTTAACCTTTTTACTTCTGACTTTTTTTTTTCAACTTTGTAGATTTTTGAGCATTTTACAGTTCCAACTTAGGTGAATAAGTGGAAAAAATGACAAAGTTAAAAAAACAAAAGTCAGAGGTGAAAAAGGGAAATAACTGACAAAACTCATTTAAAAAACAACAAAAGTCAGAAGTGAAAAAGGGAAAAAACTGACAAAATTGATTTAAAAAACAACAAAAGTCAGAAGTAAAAAAGTGGAAAAACTGACAAAACTGACATGTTTTTTTTTCGACTTTGTCTTTTTTTTCACTTTTTCGCTTCTGACTTTTGTTATTTTTTGTCATTTTTTTAACTTCTGACTTTTTTTTTCAACTTTGTAGATTTTTGAGCATTTTCCAGTTCCAATTTAGGTGAATAAGTGGAAAAAATGACAAAGTTAAAAAAAAAATGTCAGAAGTGAAAAAGGGAAATAACTGACAAAACTGATTTAAGAAACAACAAAAGTCAGAAGTAAAAAAGTTGAAAAACTGACTTGTTTTTTTTTTACTTTGTCGTTTTTTTCACTTTTTCGCTTCTGAATTTTGTTATTTTTTGTCATTTTTTTAACTTCTGACTTTTTTTTTTTGACTGACAAAACTGATTTAAAAAACAACAAAAGTCAGAAGTAAAAAAGTGGAAAAACTGACAAAACTGACATGTTTTTTTTCGACTGTTATTTTTTTCACTTTTTTGCTACTGACTTTTGTCATTTTTTGTCATTTTTTTAACATTTTTACTTCAGACTTTTGTTTTTTTTGTTCGACTTTGTAGATTTTTGAGCATTTTACAATTCCAACTTAGGTGAATAAGTGGAAAAAATGACAAAGATAAAAAAAACAAAAGTCAAAAATGAAAAAGGGAAATAACTGACAAAACTGATTTTAAAAACAACAAAAGTCAGAAGTAAAAAATGTAAAAACTGACAAAACTGACATGTTTTTTTTCGACTTTGTCCTTTTTTTCCATTTTTTTGCTTCTGACTTTTGTCATATTTTGTCATTTTTTTAACCTTTTTACTTCAGACTTTTGTTTTTGGTTCGACTTTGTAGATTTTTGAGCATTTAACAATTCCAACTTAGGTGAATAATTGGAAAAAATTACAAAGTTAAAAAAACAAAAGTCAGAAGGGAAATAACTGACAAAACTGATTTAAAAAACAACAAATGTCAGAAGTAAAAAAGAGGAAAAACTGAAAAAACTGACATGTTTTTTTTCAACTTTGTCATTTTTTTCACTTTTTCGCTTCTGACTTTTGTTATTTTTTGTCATTTTTTTAACTTCTGACTTTTTTTTTTTCGACTGACAAAACTGATTTAAAAAACAACAAAAGTCAGAAGTAAAAAAAGGGAAATAACTGACAAAACTGATTTATCGCTTCTGACTTTTGTTATTTTTTTTTCATTTTTTTAACTTCTGACTTTTTTTTTTTCGACTGATGAAACTGATTTAAAAAACAACAAAAATCAGAAGTAAAAAATTGAAAAACTGACATGTTTTTTTTTCGACTTTGTCCTTTTTTTCACTTTTTTGCTTCTGACTTTTGTTATTTTTTGTCATTTTTTTAACCTTTTTACCTCTGACTTTAGTTTTTTTGTTCGACTCTGTAGATTTTTGAGCATTTTACAATTCCAACTTAGGTGAATAAGTGGAAAAAATGTTATTTTTTGTCATTTTTTTAACTTCTGACTTTTTTTTTTTCGACTGACAAAACTGATTTAAAAAACAACAAAAGTCAGAAGTAAAAAAAGGGAAATAACTGACAAAACTGACATGTTTTTTTTTCGACTTTGTCCTTTTTTTTCAGTTTTTTGCTTCTGACTTTTGTTATTTTTTGTCATTTTTTTAACCTTTTTACCTCTGACTTTAGTTTTTTTGTTCGACTCTGTAGATTTTTGAGCATTTTACAATTCCAACTTAGGTGAATAAGTGGAAAAAATGTTATTTTTTGTCATTTTTTTAACTTCTGACTTTTTTTTTTTCGACTGACAAAACTGATTTAAAAAACAACAAAAGTCAGAAGTAAAAAAAGGGAAATAACTGACAAAACTGATTTAAAAAACAACAAAAGTCAGAAGTAAAAAAGTGGAAAAACTGACAAAACTGATTTAAAAAACAACAAAAGTCAGAAGTAAAAAAAGTGGAAAAACTGACAAAACTGACATGTTTTTTTTTCGACTTTGATATTTTTTTCACTTTTTCGCTTCTGACTTTTGTTATTTTTTGTCATTTTTTTAACCTTTTTACTTCTGACTTTTTTTTTCAACTTTGTAGATTTTTGAGCATTTTACAGTTCCAATTTAGGTGAATAAGTGACAAAGTTAAAAAAACAAAAGTCAGAAGTGAAAAAGGGAAATAATTGACAAAACGGATTTAAGAAACAACAAAAGTCAGAAGTAAAAAATGGAAAAACTGACATGTTTTTTTTTCGACTTTGTCATTTTTTTCACTTTTTCGCTTCTGACTTTTGTTCTTTTTTTTTTTCATTTTTTTAACTTCTGACTTTTTTTTTTTCGACTGATGAAACTGATTTAAAAAACAACAAAAATCAGAAGTAAAAAATTGAAAAACTGACATGTTTTTTTTTTCGACTTTGTCCTTTTTTTTCACTTTTTTGCTTCTGACTTTTGTTATTTTTTGTCATTTTTTTAACCTTTTTACCTCTGACTTTAGTTTTTTTGTTCGACTCTGTAGATTTTTGAGCATTTTACAATTCCAACTTAGGTGAATAAGTGGAAAAAATGACAAAGTTAAAAAAACAAAAGTCAGAAGGGAAATAACTGACAAAACTGATTTAAAAAACAACAAATGTCAGAAGTAAAAAAGTGGAAAAACTGAAAAAACTGACATGTTTTTTTTCGACTGTTATTTTTTTCACTTTTGTGCTACTGACTTTTGTCATTTTTTGTCATTTTTTTAACTTCTGACTTTTTTTTTTTCGACTGACAAAACTGATTTAAAAAACAACAAAAGTCAGAAGTAAAAAAGTGGAAAAACTGAAAAAACTGACATGTTTTTTTTCAACTTTGTCATTTTTTTCACTTTTTCGCTTCTGACTTTTGTTATTTTTTGTCATTTTTTTAACTTCTGACTTTTTTTTTTTGACTGACAAAACTGATTTAAAAAACAACAAAAGTCAGAAGTAAAAAAGTGGAAAAACTGACAAAACTGACATGTTTTTTTTCGACTGTTATTTTTTTCACTTTTTTGCTACTGACTTTTGTCATTTTTTGTCATTTTTTTAACCTTTTTACTTCAGACTTTTGTTTTTTGTTCGACTTTGTAGATTTTTGAGCATTTTACAATTCCAACTTAGGTGAATAAGTGGAAAAAATGACAAAGATAAAAAAAACAAAAGTCAAAAATGAAAAAGGGAAATAACTGACAAAACTGATTTTAAAAACAACAAAAGTCAGAAGTAAAAAATGTAAAAACTGACAAAACTGACATGTTTTTTTTCGACTTTGTCCTTTTTTCCATTTTTTTGCTTCTGACTTTTGTCATATTTTGTCATTTTTTTAACCTTTTTACTTCAGACTTTTGTTTTTGGTTCGACTTTGTAGATTTTTGAGCATTTAACAATTCCAACTTAGGTGAATAATTGGAAAAAATTACAAAGTTAAAAAAACAAAAGTCAGAAGGGAAATAACTGACAAAACTGATTTAAAAAACAACAAATGTCAGAAGTAAAAAAGAGGAAAAAACTGAAAAAACTGACAAAACTGATTTAAAAAACAACAAAAGTCAGAAGTAAAAAAAGTGGAAAAACTGACAAAACTCACATGTTTTTTTTTCGACTTTGATATTTTTTTCACTTTTTCGCTTCTGACTTTTGTTATTTTTTGTCATTTTTTTAACCTTTTTACTTCTGACTTTTTTTTTTCAACTTTGTAGATTTTTGAGCATTTTACAGTTCCAATTTAGGTGAATAAGTGGACAAAATGACAAAGTTAAAAAAACAAAAGTCAGAAGTGAAAAAGGGAAATAATTGACAAAACGGATTTAAGAAACAACAAAAGTCAGAAGTAAAAAATGGAAAAACTGACATGTTTTTTTTTCGACTTTGTCATTTTTTTCACTTTTTCGCTTCTGACTTTTGTTCTTTTTTTTTAATTTTTTTAACTTCTGACTTTTTTTTTTCGACTGACGAAACTGATTTAAAAAACAACAAAAATCAGAAGTAAAAAATTGAAAAACTGCCTTTTTTTTTTTTCGAACTTGTCCTTTTTTTTCACTTTTTTGCTTCTGACTTTTGTTATTTTTTGTCATTTTTTTAACCTTTTTACCTCTGACTTTAGTTTTTTTGTTCGACTCTGTAGATTTTTGAGCATTTTACAATTCCAACTTAGGTGAATAAGTGGAAAAAATTACAAAGTTAAAAAAACAAAAGTCAGAAGGGAAATAACTGACAAAACTGATTTAAAAAACAACAAATGTCAGAAGTAAAAAAGTGGAAAAACTGAAAAAACTGACATGTTTTTTTTCAACTTTGTCATTTTTTTCACTTTTTCGCTTCTGACTTTTGTTATTTTTTGTCATTTTTTTAACTTCTGACTTTTTTTTTTTCGACTGACAAAACTGATTTAAAAAACAACAAAAGTCAGAAGTAAAAAAGGGGAAAAACTGACAAAACTGACATGTTTTTTTTCGACTTATTTTTTTCACTTTTGTGCTACTGACTTTTGTCATTTTTTGTAATTTTTTTAACCTTTTTACTTCAGACTTTTGTTTTTTTGTTCGACTTTGTAGATTTTTGAGCATTTTACAATTCCAACTTAGGTGAATAAGTGGAAAAAATGACAAAGATAAAAAAAACAAAAGTCAAAAGTGAAAAAGGGAAATAACTGACAAAACTGATTTTAAAAACAACAAAAGTCAGAAGTAAAAAATGTAAAAACTGACAAAACTGACATGTTTTTTTTTCGACTTTGTCCTTTTTTCCCACTTTTTTGCTTCTGACTTTTGTCATATTTTGTCATTTTTTTAACCTTTTTACTTCAGACTTTTGTTTTTTGTTCGACTTTGTAGATTTTTGAGCATTTTACAATTCCAACTTAAGTGAATAAGTGGAAAAAATGACAAAGTTAAAAAAAAAACTAAAGTCAGAAGTGAAAAAAGGAAATAACTGACAAAACTGATTTAAAAAACAACAAAAGTCAGAAGTAAAAAAGTGGAAAAACTGACAAAACTGATTTAAAAAACAACAAAAGTCAGAAGTAAAAAAGTGGAAAAACTGACAAAACTCACATGTTTTTTTTTCGACTTTGATATTTTTTTCACTTTTTCACTTCTGACTTTAGTTATTTTTTGTCTTTTTTTTAAGCTTTTTATTTCTGACTTTTGTTTTTTGTTCGACTTTGTTGATTTTTGAGCATTTTACAATTCCAACTTAAGTGAATAAGTGGAAAAAATGACAAAGTTAAAAAAAAAAACAGAAGTCAGAAGTGAAAAAAGGAAATAACTGACAAAGCTGATTTAAAAAACAACAAAAGTCAGAAGTAAAAAAGTGGAAAAACTGCAAAAAACTGACATGTTTTTTTTTCGACTTTGTCTTTTTTTTTCACTTTTTTGCTTCTGACTTTTGTTATTTTTTTGTAATTTTTTAAAACTTTTTTTTTTACTTTTGTTTTTTGCTCGACTTTGTAGATTTTTGAGCATTTTACAATTCCAACTTAGGTGAATAAGTGGAAAAAATGAAAAAGTTAAAAAAAACAAAAGTCAGAAGTGAAAAAGGGAAATAACTGACAAAACTGATTTAAAAAACAACAAAAGTCAGAAGTAAAAAAGTGGAAAAACTGACAAAACTGATTTAAAAAACAACAAAAGTCAGAAGTAAAAAAGTGGAAAAACTGACAAAACTCACATGTTTTTTTTTTACTTTGATATTTTTTCACTTTTTCGCTTCTGACTTTTGTTATTTTTTTTTCATTTTTTTAACTTCTGACTTTTTTTTTTCGACTAACGAAACTGATTTAAAAAACAACAAAAATCAGAAGTAAAAAATGGAAAAACTGACATGTTTTTTTTTCGACTTTGTCCTTTTTTTTCACTTTTTTGCTTCTGACTTTTGTTGTTTTTTGTCATTTTTTTAACCTTTTTACCTCTGACTTTAGTTTTTTTGTTCGACTCTGTAGATTTTTGAGCATTTTACAATTCCAACTTAGGTGAATAATTGGAAAAAATTACAAAGTTAAAAAAACAAAAGTCAGAAGGGAAATAACTGACAAAACTGATTTAAAAAACAACAAATGTCAGAAGTAAAAAAGAGGAAAAACTGAAAAAACTGACATGTTTTTTTTCAACTTTGTCATTTTTTTCACTTTTTCGCTTCTGACTTTTGTTATTTTTTGTCATTTTTTTAACTTCTGACTTTTTTTTTTCGACTGACAAAACTGATTTAAAAAACAACAAAAGTCAGAAGTAAAAAAGGGGAAAAACTGACAAAACTGACATTTTTTTTTTCGACTGTTATTTTTTTCACTTTTGTGCTACTGACTTTTGTCATTTTTTGTCATTTTTTTAACCTTTTTAGTTCAGACTTTTTTTTTTTGTTCAACTTTGTAGATTTTTTAGCATTTTACAATTCCAACTTAGGTGAATAAGTGGAAAAAATGACAAAGATAAAAAAAACAAAAGTCAAAAGTGAAAAAGGGAAATAACTGACAAAACTGATTTTAAAAACAACAAAAGTCAGAAGTAAAAAATGTAAAAACTGACAAAACCGACATGTTTTTTTTTCGACTTTGTCCTTTTTTCCCACTTTTTTGCTTCTGACTTTTGTCATATTTTGTCATTTTTTTAACCTTTTTACTTCAGACTTTTGTTTTTTGTTCGACTTTGTAGATTTTTGAAAAAAATGACAAAGTTAAAAAAACAAAAGTCAGAAGGGAAATAACTGACAAAACTGATTTAAAAAACAACAAATGTCAGAAGTAAAAAAGTGGAAAAACTGAAAAAACTGACATGTTTTTTTCCACTTTGTCATTTTTTTTTCACTTTTTCGCTTCTGACTTTTGTTATTTTTTGTCATTTTTTTAACTTCTGACTTTTTTTTTTCGACTGACAAAACTGATTTGAAAAACAACAAAAGTCAGAAGTAAAAAAAGGGAAAAACTGACAAAACTGACATGTTTTTTTTTCGACTGTTATTTTTTTTACTTTTGTGCTACTGACTTTTGTCATTTTTTGTCATTTTTTTAACCTTTTTACTTCAGACTTTTGTTTTTTTGTTCGACTTTGTAGATTTTTGAGCATTTTACAATTCCAACTTAGGTGAATAAATGGAAAAAATGACAAAGATAAAAAAACAAAAGTCAAAAGTGAAAAAGGGAAATAACTGACAAAACTGATTTTAAAAACAACAAAAGTCAGAAGTAAAAAAAGGAAATAACTGACAAAACTGATTTAAAAAAAACAACAAAGGTCAGAAGTAAAAAAGTGGAAACACTGCAAAAGACTGACATGTTTTTTTTTCGACTTTGTCATTTTTTTTAACTTTTTTGCTTCTGACTTTTGTAATTTTTTTTGTAATTTTTTAAAACTTTTTTTTTTAACTTTTGTTTTTTGCTTGACTTTGTAGATTTTTGAGCATTTTACAATTCCAACTTAGGTGAATACGTGGAAAAAATGAAAAAGTTAAAAAAAACAAAAGTTAGAAGTAAAAAAAGGGAAATAACTGACAAAACTGATTTAAAAAACAACAAAAGTCAGAAGTAAAAAAGTGGAAAAACTGACAAAACTGATTTAAAAAACAACAAAAGTCAGAAGTAAAAAAAGTGGAAAAACTGACAAAACTGACATGTTTTTTTTTCGACTTTGTCATTTTTTTCACTTTTTCTCTTCTGACTTTTGTTATTTTTTGTCATTTTTTTAACCTTTTTACTTCTGACTTTTTTTTTTCAACTTTGTAGATTTTTGAGCATTTTACAGTTCCAACTTAGGTGAATAAGTGGAAAAAATGACAAAGTTAAAAAAAAAAAAGTCAGAGGTGAAAAAGGGAAATAACTGACAAAACTCCTTTAAAAAACAACAAAAGTCAGAAGTGAAAAAGGGAAAAAACTGACAAAATTGATTTAAAAAACAACAAAAGTCAGAAGTAAAAAAGTGGAAAAACTGACAAAACTGACATGTTTTTTTTTCGACTTTGTCTTTTTTTTCACTTTTTCGCTTCTGACTTTTGTTATTTTTTGTCATTTTTTTAACTTCTGACTTTTTTTTTCAACTTTGTAGATTTTTGAGCATTTTCCAGTTCCAATTTAGGTGAATAAGTGGAAAAAATGACAAAGTTAAAAAAAAAATGTCAGAAGTGAAAAAGGGAAATAACTGACAAAACTGATTTAAGAAACAACAAAAGTCAGAAGTAAAAAAGTTGAAAAACTGACTTGTTTTTTTTTTTACTTTGTCGTTTTTTTCACTTTTTCGCTTCTGACTTTTGTTATTTTTTGTCATTTTTTTAACTTCCGACTTTTTTTTTTTCGACTGACAAAACTGATTTAAAAAACAACAGAAGTCAGAATTAAAAAAGTGGAAAAACGGACAAAAAACACATGGTTTTTTTTCGACTTTGATATTTTTTTCACTTTTTCGCTTCTGACTTTTGTCATTTTTTGTCATTTTTTTAACCTTTTTACTTCTGACTTTTGTTTTTTGTTCGACTCTGTAGATTTTTGTGCATTTTACAATTCCAACTTAAGTGAATAAGTGGAAAAAATGACAAAGTTAAAAAAACAAAAGTCAGAAGTGAAAAAGGGAAATAACTGACAAAACTTATTTAAAAAACAACAAAAGTCAGAAGTAAAAAAGTGGAAAAACTGAAAAAACTGACATGTTTTTTTTCAACTTTGTCATTTTTTTCACTTTTTCGCTTCTGACTTTTGTTATTTTTTGTCATTTTTTTAACTTCTGACTTTTTTTTTTTTGACTGACAAAACTGATTTAAAAAACAACAAAAGTCAGAAGTAAAAAAGTGGAAAAACTGACAAAACTGACATGTTTTTTTTCGACTGTTATTTTTTTCACTTTTTTGCTACTGACTTTTGTCATTTTTTGTCATTTTTTTAACCTTTTTACTTCAGACTTTTGTTTTTTTGTTCGACTTTGTAGATTTTTGAGCATTTTACAATTCCAACTTAGGTGAATAAGTGGAAAAATGACAAAGATAAAAAAAACAAAAGTCAAAAATGAAAAAGGGAAATAACTGACAAAACTGATTTTAAAAACAACAAAAGTCAGAAGTAAAAAATGTAAAAACTGACAAAACTGACATGTTTTTTTTCGACTTTGTCCTTTTTTCCATTTTTTTGCTTCTGACTTTTGTCATATTTTGTCATTTTTTTAACCTTTTTACTTCAGACTTTTGTTTTTGGTTCGACTTTGTAGATTTTTGAGCATTTAACAATTCCAACTTAGGTGAATAATTGGAAAAAATTACAAAGTTAAAAAAACAAAAGTCAGAAGGGAAATAACTGACAAAACTGATTTAAAAAACAACAAATGTCAGAAGTAAAAAAAGTGGAAAAACTGACAAAACTGACATGTTTTTTTTTCAACTTTGTCATTTTTTTTTCACTTTATTCGCTTCTGACTTTTGTTATTTTTTGTCATTTTTTTAACTTCTGACTTTTTTTTTTTCGACTGACAAAACTGATTTAAAAAACAACAAAAGTCAGAAGTAAAAAAGGGGAAAAACTGACAAAACTGACATTTTTTTTTTCGACTGTTATTTTTTTCACTTTTGTGCTACTGACTTTTGTCATTTTTTGTCATTTTTTTTACCTTTTTACTTCAGACTTTTGTTTTTTTGTTCGACTTTCTAGATTTTTGAGCATTTTAAAAATCCAACTTAGGTGAATAAGTGGAAAAAATGACAAAGTTAAAAAAAACTAAAGTCAGAAGTGAAAAAGGGAAATAACTGACAAAACTGATTTAAAAAACAACAAAAGTCAGAAGTAAAAAAGTGGAAAAACTGACATGTTTTTTTTCTACTTTGTCATTTTTTTCACTTTTTCGCTTCTGACTTTTGTTATTTTTTGTCATTTTTTTAACTTCTGACTTTTTTTTCAACTTTGTAGATTTTTTAACATTTTACAAATTTTAACTTAGGTGATTAAGTGGAAAAAAATGACAAAGTTATAAAAAACAAAAGTCAGAAATGAAAAAGGGAAAAAACTGACAAAACTGATTTAAAAAACAACAAAAGTCAGAAGTAAAAACTGACATGTTTTTTTTCGACTGTTATTTTTTTTTTCACTTTTTTGCTACTGACTTTTGTCATTTTTTGTCATTTTTTTAACCTTTTTACTTAAGACTTTTTTTTTTTGTTCGACTTTGTAGATTTTTGAGCATTTTACAATTCCAACTCAGGTGAATAAGTGGGAAAAATGACAAAGCTAAAAAAAACAAAAGTCAAAAGTAAAAAAAGGAGAAATAACTGACAAAACTGATTTAAAAAACAAAAAAAGTCAGAAGTAAAAAAGTGGAAAAACTGACAAAACTGACATGTTCTTTTTTCGACTTTGTAGATTTTTGAGCATTTTACAATTCCAATGTAGGTGAATAAGTGGAAAAAATTACAAAATTAAAAAAAACAAAAGTCAGAAGTGAAAAAGGGAAATAACTGACAAAACTGATTTAAAAAACAATAAAAAAAAATGTAAAAACTGACATGTTTTTTTTCGACTGTTATTTTTTTTTTCACTTTTTTGATACTGACTTTTTTTCATTTTTTGTCATTTTTTAACCTTTTTACTTAAGACTTTTTTTTTTTGTTCGACTTTGTAGATTTTTGAGCATTTTACAATTCCAATTTAGGTGAATAAGGGGAAAAAATTACAAAAATAAAAAAAACAAAATTAAGTCAGAAGTGAAAAAGGTAAATAACTGACAAAACTGATTTAAAAAACAACAAAAGTCAGAAGTAAAAAAGTGATAAAACTGACATGTTTTTTCAACTTTGTCATTTTTTTCACTTTTTCGCTTATGACTTTTGTTATTTTTTGTCATTTTTTTAAACTTTTTACTTCTTACTTTGGGTTTTTTTTCGACTTTGTAATTTTTTGAACATTTTACAGTTCCAATTTAGGTGAATAAGTGGAAAAAATGACAAAGTTAAAAAAACTAAAGTCAGAAGTGAAAAAGGGAAATAATTGAAGAAACTGATTTAAGAAACATCAAAAGTAAGAAGTAAAAAAGTGGAAAAACTGAAATGTTTTTTTTCTACTTTGTCATTTTTTTCACTTTTTCGCTTCTGACTTTTGTTATTTTTTGTCATTTATTTAAACTTTTTCCTTCTTACTTCTGTTTTTTTTTCGACTTTGTAATTTTTTGAGCATTTTACAGTTCCAATTTAGGTGAATAAGTGGACAAAATGACAAAGTTAAAAAAACAAAAGTCAGAAGTGAAAAAGGGAAATAATTGACAAAACGGATTTAAGAAACAACAAAAGTCAGAAGTAAAAAATGGAAAAACTGACATGTTTTTTTTTCGACTTTGTCATTTTTTTCACTTTTTCGCTTCTGACTTTTGTTCTTTTTTTTTCATTTTTTTAACTTCTGACTTTTTTTTTTTCGACTGACGAAACTGATTTAAAAAACAACAAAAATCAGAAGTAAAAAATTGAAAAACTGACATGTTTTTTTTTCGACTTTGTCCTTTTTTTTCACTTTTTTGCTTCTAACTTTTGTTATTTTTTGTCATTTTTTTAACCTTTTTACCTCTGACTTTAGTTTTTTTGTTCGACTCTGTAGATTTTTGAGCATTTTTCAATTCCAACTTAGGTGATTAAGTGGAAAAAATGACAAAGTTAAAAAAACAAAAGTCAGAAGGGAAATAACTGACAAAACTGATTTAAAAAACAACAAATGTCAGAAGTAAAAAAGTGGAAAAACTGAAAAAACTGACATGTTTTTTTTCAACTTTGTCATTTTTTTCACTTTTTCGCTTCTGACTTTTGTTATTTTTTGTCATTTTTTTAACTTCTGACTTTTTTTTTTTCGACTGACAAAACTGATTTAAAAAACAACAAAAGTCAGAAGTAAAAAAGGGGAAAAACTGACAAAAATGACATGTTTTTTTTCGACTGTTATTTTTTTCACTTTTGTGCTACTGACTTTTGTCATTTTTTGTCATTTTTTTAACCTTTTTACTTCAGACTTTTGTTTTTTTGTTCGACTTTGTAGATTTTTGAGCATTTTACAATTCCAACTTAGGTGAATAAATGGAAAAAATGACAAAGATAAAAAAAACAAAAGTCAAAAGTGAAAAAGGGAAATAACTGACAAAACTGATTTTAAAAACAACAAAAGTCAGAAGTAAAAAATGTAAAAACTGACAAAACTGACATGTTTTTTTTTTCGACTTTGTCCTTATTTCCCACTTTTTTGCTTCTGACTTTTGTCATATTTTGTCATTTTTTTAACCTTTTTACTTCAGACTTTTGTTTTTTGTTCGACTTTGTAGATTTTTGAGCATTTTACAATTCCAACTTAAGTGAATAAGTGGAAAAAATGACAAAGTTAAAAAAAAAACTAAAGTCAGAAGTGAAAAAAGGAAATAACTGACAAAACTGATTTAAAAAACAACAAAAGTCAGAAGTAAAAAAGTGGAAAAACTGACAAAACTCACATGTTTTTTTTTCGACTTTGATATTTTTTTCACTTTTTCACTTCTGACTTTAGTTATTTTTTGTCTTTTTTTTAAGCTTTTTATTTCTGACTTTTGTTTTTTGTTCGACTTTGTTGATTTTTGAGCATTTTACAATTCCAACTTAAGTGAATAAGTGGAAAAAATGACAAAGTTAAAAAAAAAACAGAAGTCAGAAGTGAAAAAAGGAAATAACTGACAAAGCTGATTTAAAAAACAACAAAAGTCAGAAGTAAAAAAGTGGAAAAACTGCAAAAAACTGACATGTTTTTTTTTCGACTTTGTCTTTTTTTTCCACTTTTTTGCTTCTGACTTTTGTTATTTTTTTGTAATTTTTTAAAACTTTTTTTTTTTACTTTTGTTTTTTGCTCGACTTTGTAGATTTTTGAGCATTTTACAATTCCAACTTAGGTGAATAAGTGGAAAAAATGAAAAAGTAAAAAAAAACAAAAGTCAGAAGTGAAAAAGGGAAATAACTGACAAAACTGATTTAAAAAACAACAAAAGTCAGAAGTAAAAAAGTGGAAAAACTGACAAAACTGATTTAAAAAACAACAAAAGTCAGAAGTAAAAAAGTGGAAAAACTGACAAAACTCACATGTTTTTTTTTTTACTTTGATATTTTTTCACTTTTTCGCTTCTGACTTTTGTTATTTTTTTTTCATTTTTTTAACTTCTGAATTTTTTTTTTCGACTAACGAAACTGATTTAAAAAACTCAGAAGTAAAAAATGGAAAAACTGACATGTTTTTTTTTCGACTTTGTCCTTTTTTTTCACTTTTTTGCTTCTGACTTTTGTTGTTTTTTGTCATTTTTTTAACCTTTTTACCTCTGACTTTAGTTTTTTTGTTCGACTCTGTAGATTTTTGAGCATTTTACAATTCCAACTTAGGTGAATAATTGGAAAAAATTACAAAGTTAAAAAAACAAAAGTCAGAAGGGAAATAACTGACAAAACTGATTTAAAAAACAACAAATGTCAGAAGTAAAAAAGTGGAAAAACTGAAAAAACTGACATGTTTTTTTTCAACTTTGTCATTTTTTTCACTTTTTCGCTTCTGACTTTTGTTATTTTTTGTCATTTTTTTAACTCCTGACTTTTTTTTTTTCGACTGACAAAACTGATTTAAAAAACAACAAAAGTCAGAAGTAAAAAAGGGGAAAAACTGACAAAACTGACATTTTTTTTTTCGACTGTTATTTTTTTTCACTTTTGTGCTACTGACTTTTGTCATTTTTTGTCATTTTTTTAACCTTTTTAGTTCAGACTTTTTTTTTTTTTTCGACTTTGTAGATTTTTGAGCATTTTACAATTCCAACTTAGTTGAATAAGTGGAAAAATTGACAAAGTAAAAAAAAACAAGTCAGAAGTGAAAAAGGGAAATAACTGACAAAACTGATTTAAAAAACAACAAAAGTCAGAAGTAAAAAAAGTGGAAAAACTGACAAAACTGACATGTTTTTTTTCGACTTTGTCATTTTTTTCACTTTTTCTCTTCTGACTTTTGTCATTTTTTGTCATTTTTTTAACCTTTTTACTTCGGACTTTTTTTTTTTTTTCGACTTTGTAGATTTTTGAAAAAAATGACAAAGTTAAAAAAACAAAAGTCAGAAGGGAAATAACTGACAAAACTGATTTAAAAAACAACAAATGTCAGAAGTAAAAAAGTGGAAAAACTGAAAAAACTGACATGTTTTTTTTCCACTTTGTCATTTTTTTTTCACTTTATTCGCTTCTGACTTTTGTTATTTTTTGTCATTTTTTTAACTTCTGACTTTTTTTTTTTCGACTGACAAAACTGATTTGAAAAACAACAAAAGTCAGAAGTAAAAAAGGGGAAAAACTGACAAAACTGACATGTTTTTTTTTCGACTGTTATTTTTTTTACTTTTGTGCTACTGACTTTTGTCATTTTTTGTCATTTTTTTAACCTTTTTACTTCAGACATTGGTTTTTTTGTTCGACTTTGTAGATTTTTGAGCATTTTACAATTCCAACTTAGGTGAATAAATGGAAAAAATGACAAAGATAAAAAAACAAAAGTCAAAAGTGAAAAAGGGAAATAACTGACAAAACTGATTTTAAAAACAACAAAAGTCAGAAGTAAAAAATGTAAAAACTGACAAAACTGACATGTTTTTTTTTCGACTTTGTCCTTTTTTCCCACTTTTTTGCTTCTGACATTTGTCATATTTTGTCATTTTTTTAATCTTTTTACTTCCGACTTTTGTTTTTTGTTCGACTTTGTAGATTTTTGAGCATTTTACAATTCCAACTTAAGTGAATAAGTGGGAAAAATGACAAAGTTAAAAAAAAAACAGAAGTCAGAAGTGAAAAAAGGAAATAACTGACAAAACTGATTTAAAAAAAACAACAAAGGTCAGAAGTAAAAAAGTGGAAACACTGCAAAAGACTGACATGTTTTTTTTTCGACTTTGTCATTTTTTTTAACTTTTTTGCTTCTGACTTTTGTAATTTTTTTTGTAATTTTTTAAAACTTTTTTTTTTTACTTTTGTTTTTTGCTTGACTTTGTAGATTTTTGAGCATTTTACAATTCCAACTTAGGTGAATAAGTGGAAAAAATGAAAAAGTTAAAAAAAACAAAAGTTAGAAGTAAAAAAAGGGAAATAACTGACAAAACTGATTTAAAAAACAACAAAAGTCAGAAGTAAAAAAGTGGAAAAACTGACAAAACTGATTTAAAAAACAACAAAAGTCAGAAGTAAAAAAAGTGGAAAAACTGACAAAACTGACATGTTTTTTTTTCGACTTTGATATTTTTTTCACTTTTTCGCTTCTGACTTTTGTTATTTTTTGTCATTTTTTTAACCTTTTTACTTCTGACTTTTTTTTTTCAACTTTGTAGATTTTTGAGCATTTTACAGTTCCAACTTAGGTGAATAAGTGGAAAAAATGACAAAGTTAAAAAAACAAAAGTCAGAGGTGAAAAAGGGAAATAACTGACAAAACTCATTTAAAAAACAACAAAAGTCAGAAGTGAAAAAGGGAAAAAACTGACAAAACTGATTTAAAAAACAACAAAAGTCAGAAGTAAAAAAGTGGAAAAACTGACAAAACTGACATGTTTTTTTTTCGACTTTGTCTTTTTTTTCACTTTTTCGCTTCTGACTTTTGTTATTTTTTGTCATTTTTTTAACTTCTGACTTTTTTTTTCAACTTTGTAGATTTTTGAGCATTTTCCAGTTCCAATTTAGGTGAATAAGTGGAAAAAATGACAAAGTTAAAAAAAAAATGTCAGAAGTGAAAAAGGGAAATAACTGACAAAACTGATTTAAGAAACAACAAAAGTCAGAAGTAAAAAAGTTGAAAAACTGACTTGTTTTTTTTTACTTTGTCGTTTTTTTCACTTTTTCGCTTCTGACTTTTGTTGTTTTTTGTCATTTTTTTAACTTCCGACTTTTTTTTTTTTCGACTGACAAAACTGATTTAAAAAACAACAGAAGTCAGAATTAAAAAAGTGGAAAAGCGGACAAAAAACACATGGTTTTTTTTCGACTTTGATATTTTTTTCACTTTTTCGCTTCTGACTTTTGTCATTTTTTGTCATTTTTTTAACCTTTTTACTTCTGACTTTTGTTTTTTGTTCGACTCTGTAGATTTTTGTGCATTTTACAATTCCAACTTAAGTGAATAAGTGGAAAAAATGACAAAGTTAAAAAAACAAAAGTCAGAAGTGAAATAACTGACAAAACTTATTTAAAAAACAACAAAAGTCAGAAGTAAAAAAGTGGAAAAACTGAAAAAACTGACATGTTTTTTTTCAACTTTGTCATTTTTTTCACTTTTTCGCTTCTGACTTTTGTTATTTTTTGTCATTTTTTTAACTTCTGACTTTTTTTTTTCGACTGACAAAACTGATTTAAAAAACAACAAAAGTCAGAAGTAAAAAAGTGGAAAAACTGACAAAACTGACATGTTTTTTTTCGACTGTTATTTTTTTCACTTTTTTGCTACTGACTTTTGTCATTTTTTGTCATTTTTTTAACCTTTTTACTTCAGACTTTTGTTTTTTTGTTCGACTTTGTAGATTTTTGAGCATTTTACAATTCCAACTTAGGTGAATAAGTGGAAAAAATGACAAAGATAAAAAAAACAAAAGTCAAAAATGAAAAAGGGAAATAACTGACAAAACTGATTTTAAAAACAACAAAAGTCAGAAGTAAAAAATGTAAAAACTGACAAAACTGACATGTTTTTTTTTCGACTTTGTCCTTTTTTCCATTTTTTTGCTTCTGACTTTTGTCATATTTTGTCATTTTTTTAACCTTTTTACTTCAGACTTTTGTTTTTGGTTCGACTTTGTAGATTTTTGAGCATTTTACAATTCCAACTTAAGTGAATAAGTGGAAAAAATGACAAAGTTAAAAAAAAACCAAAAGTCACAAGTGAAAAAAGGAAATAACTGACAAAACTTATTTAAAAAAACAACAAAAGTCAGAAGTAAAAAAGTCGGAAAAACTGCAAAAAACTGACATTTTTTTTTTCGACTTTGTCATTTTTTTTCACTTTTTTGCTTCTGACTTTTGTTATTTTTTTGGAATTTTTAAAACTTTTTTTCTCTTTTGATTTTTGCTCGACTTTGTAGATTTTTGAGCATTTTACAATTCCAACTTAGGTGAATAAGTGGAAAAAATGAAAAAGTAAAAAAAAACAAAAGACAGAAATGAAAAAGGGAAATAACTGACAAAACTGATTTAAAAAACAACAAAAGTCAGAAGTAAAAAAGTGGAAAAACTGACAAAACTGATTTAAAAAACAACAAAAGTCAGAAGTAAAAAAGTGGAAAAACTGACAAAACTCACATGTTTTTTTTTCGACTTTGATATTTTTTTCACTTTTTCACTTCTGACTTTTGTTATTTTTTGTCATTTTTTTAACCTTTTTATTTCTGACTTTTGTTTTTTGTTGGATTTTGTAGAATTTTGAGCATTTTACAATTCCAACTTAAGTGAATAAGTGGAAAAAATGACAAAGTTAAAAAAAAAACAGAAGTCAGAAGTGAAAAAAGGAAATAACTGACAAAACTGATTTAAAAAACAACAAAAGTCAGAAGTAAAAAAGTGGAAAAACTGAAAAAACTGACATGTTTTTTTTTTCGACTTTGTCATTTTTTTTCACTTTTTTGCTTCTGACTTTTGTTATTTTTTTGTCATTTTTTAAAACTTTTTTTTTTTACTTTTGTTTTTTGCTCGACTTTGTAGATTTTTGAGCATTTTACAATTCCAACTTACATTTACATTTACATTTACATTTACAGCATTTATCAGACGCCCTTATCCAGAGCGACTTACAATCAGTATTACAGGGACAGTCTCCCTGGAGCAATTTAGGGTTAAGTGTCTTGCTCAGGGACACAATGGTAGTAAGTGGGATTCGAACCCGGGTCTTCTGGTTCATAGGCGAATGTGTTACTCACTAGGCTACTACCACCCTATAACTTAGGTGAATAAGTGGAAAAAATGAAAAAGTTAAAAAAAAACAAAAGTCAGAAGTGAAAAAGGGAAATAACTGACAAAACTGATTTAAAAAAAAACAAAAGTCAGAAGTAAAAAAGTGGAAAAACTGACAAAACTGACATGTTTTTTTTTTCGACTTTGTCATTTTTTTCACTTTTTCTCTTCTGACTTTTGTTATTTTTTGTCATTTTTTTAACTTCTGACTTTTTTTTTCAACTTTGTAGATTTTTGAGCATTTTACAGTTCCAATTTAGGTGAATAAGTGGAAAAAATGACAAAGTTAAAAAGAAAAAAGTCAGAAGTGAAAAAGGGAAATAACTGACAAAACTGATTTAAGAAACAACAAAAGTCAGAAGTAAAAAAGTTGAAAAACTGACTTGTTTTTTTTTTACTTTGTCGTTTTTTTTCACTTTTTCGCTTCTGACTTTTGTTATTTTTTGTCATTTTTTTAACTTCCGACTTTTTTTTTTTTCGACTGACAAAACTGATTTAAAAAACAACAGAAGTCAGAATTAAAAAAGTGGAAAAACTGACAAAAAACACATGTTTTTTTTCGACTTTGATATTTTTTTTCACTTTTTCGCTTCTGACTTTTGTCATTTTTTGTCATTTTTTTAACCTTTTTACTTCTGACTTTTGTTTTTTTGTTCGACTCTGTAGATTTTTGTGCATTTTACAATTCCAACTTAAGTGAATAAGTGGAAAAAATGACAAAGTTAAAAAAACAAAAGTCAGAAGTGAAAAAGGGAAATAACTGACAAAACTTATTTAAAAAACAACAAAAGTCAGAAGTAAAAAAGTGGAAAAACTGAAAAAACTGACATGTTTTTTTTCAACTTTGTCATTTTTTTCACTTTTTCGCTTCTGACTTTTGTTATTTTTTGTCATTTTTTTAACTTCTGACTTTTTTTTTTTCGACTGACAAAACTGATTTAAAAAACAACAAAAGTCAGAAGTAAAAAAGTGGAAAAACTGACAAAACTGACATGTTTTTTTTCGACTGTTATTTTTTTCACTTTTTTGCTACTGACTTTTGTAATTTTTTGTCATTTTTTTAACCTTTTTACTTCAGACTTTTGTTTTTTTGTTCGACTTTGTAGATTTTTGAGCATTTTACAATTCCAACTTAGGTGAATAAATGGAAAAAATGACAAAGATAAAAAAACAAAAGTCAAAAGTGAAAAAGGGAAATAACTGACAAAACTGATTTTAAAAACAACAAAAGTCAGAAGTAAAAAATGTAAAAACTGACAAAACTGACATGTTTTTTTTTTCGACTTTGTCCTTATTTCCCACTTTTTTGCTTCTGACTTTTGTCATATTTTGTCATTTTTTTAACCTTTTTACTTCAGACTTTTGTTTTTTGTTCGACTTTGTAGATTTTTGAGCATTTTACAATTCCAACTTAAGTGAATAAGTGGAAAAAATGACAAAGTTAAAAAAAAAACAAGTCAGAAGTGAAAAAAGGAAATAACTGACAAAACTGATTTAAAAAACAACAAAAGTCAGAAGTAAAAAAAGTGGAAAAACTGACAAAACTGATTTAAAAAACAACAAAAGTCAGAAGTAAAAAAGTGGAAAAACTGACAAAACTGACATGTTTTTTTTTCGACTTTGATATTTTTTTCACTTTTTCACTTCTGACTTTAGTTATTTTTTGTCTTTTTTTTAAGCTTTTTATTTCTGACTTTTGTTTTTTGTTCGACTTTGTTGATTTTTGAGCATTTTACAATTCCAACTTAAGTGAATAAGTGGAAAAAATGACAAAGTTAAAAAAAAAACAGAAGTCAGAAGTGAAAAAAGGAAATAACTGACAAAGCTGATTTAAAAAACAACAAAAGTCAGAAGTAAAAAAGTGGAAAAACTGCAAAAAACTGACATGTTTTTTTTTCGACTTTGTCTTTTTTTTCACTTTTTTGCTTCTGACTTTTGTTATTTTTTTGTAATTTTTTAAAACTTTTTTTTTTACTTTTGTTTTTTGCTCGACTTTGTAGATTTTTGAGCATTTTACAATTCCAACTTAGGTGAATAAGTGGAAAAAATGAAAAAGTAAAAAAAAACAAAAGTCAGAAGTGAAAAAGGGAAATAACTGACAAAACTGATTTAAAAAACAACAAACGTCAGAAGTAAAAAAGTGGAAAAACTGACAAAACTGATTTAAAAAACAACAAAAGTCAGAAGTAAAAAAGTGGAAAAACTGACAAAACTCACATGTTTTTTTTTTTACTTTGATATTTTTTTCACTTTTTCGCTTCTGACTTTTGTTTTTTTTTTTTCATTTTTTTAACTTCTGAATTTTTTTTTTTCGACTAACGAAACTGATTTAAAAAACTCAGAAGTAAAAAATGGAAAAACTGACATGTTTTTTTTTCGACTTTGTCCTTTTTTTTCACTTTTTTGCTTCTGACTATTGTTGTTTTTTGTCATTTTTTTAACCTTTTTACCTCTGACTTTAGTTTTTTTGTTCGACTCTGTAGATTTTTGAGCATTTTACAATTCCAACTTAGGTGAATAATTGGAAAAAATTACAAAGTTAAAAAAACAAAAGTCAGAAGGGAAATAACTGACAAAACTGATTTAAAAAACAACAAAAGTCAGAAGTAAAAAAAGTGGAAAAACTGACAAAACTGACATGTTTTTTTTCGACTTTGTCATTTTTTTCACTTTTTCTCTTCTGACTTTTGTCATTTTTTGTCATTTTTTTAACCTTTTTACTTCGGACTTTTTTTTTTTTTTCGACTTTGTAGATTTTTGAAAAAAATGACAAAGTTAAAAAAACAAAAGTCAGAAGGGAAATAACTGACAAAACTGATTTAAAAAACAACAAATGTCAGAAGTAAAAAAGTGGAAAAACTGAAAAAACTGACATGTTTTTTTTTCCACTTTGTCATTTTTTTTTCACTTTATTCGCTTCTGACTTTTGTTATTTTTTGTCATTTTTTTAACTTCTGACTTTTTTTTTTTCGACTGACAAAACTAATTTGAAAAACAACAAAAGTCAGAAGTAAAAAAGGGGAAAAACTGACAAAACTGACATGTTTTTTTTTCGACTGTTATTTTTTTTACTTTTGTGCTACTGACTTTTGTCATTTTTTGTCATTTTTTTAACCTTTTTACTTCAGACTTTTGTTTTTTTGTTCGACTTTGTAGATTTTTGAGCATTTTACAATTCCAACTTAGGTGAATAAATGGAAAAAATGACAAAGATAAAAAAACAAAAGTCAAAAGTGAAAAAGGGAAATAACTGACAAAACTGATTTTAAAAACAACAAAAGTCAGAAGTAAAAAATGTAAAAACTGACAAAACTGACATGTTTTTTTTTTCGACTTTGTCCTTTTTTCCCACTTTTTTGCTTCTGACATTTGTCATATTTTGTCATTTTTTTAACCTTTTTACTTCAGACTTTTGTTTTTTGTTCGACTTTGTAGATTTTTGAGCATTTTACAATTCCAACTTAAGTGAATAAGTGGAAAAAATGACAAAGTTAAAAAAAAAACAGAAGTCAGAAGTGAAAAAAGGAAATAACTGACAAAACTGATTTAAAAAAAACAACAAAGGTCAGAAGTAAAAAAGTGGAAACACTGCAAAAGACTGACATGTTTTTTTTTCGACTTTGTCATTTTTTTTTAACTTTTTTGCTTCTGACTTTTGTAATTTTTTTTGTAATTTTTTAAAACTTTTTTTTTTAACTTTTGTTTTTTGCTTGACTTTGTAGATTTTTGAGCATTTTACAATTCCAACTTAGGTGAATAAGTGGAAAAAATGAAAAAGTTAAAAAAAACAAAAGTTAGAAGTAAAAAAAGGGAAATAACTGACAAAACTGATTTAAAAAACAACAAAAGTCAGAAGTAAAAAAAGTGGAAAAACTGAAAAAAACTGATTTAAAAAACAACAAAAGTCAGAAGTAAAAAAAGTGGAAAAACTGACAAAACTGACATGTTTTTTTTTCGACTTTGATATTTTTTTCACTTTTTCGCTTCTGACTTTTGTTATTTTTTGTCATTTTTTTAACCTTTTTACTTCTGACTTTTTTTTTTCAACTTTGTAGATTTTTGAGCATTTTACAGTTCCAACTTAGGTGAATAAGTGGAAAAAATGACAAAGTTAAAAAAAAAAAAGTCAGAGGTGAAAAAGGGAAATAACTGACAAAACTGATTTAAAAAACAACAAAAGTCAGAAGTGAAAAAGGGAAAAAACTGACAAAACTGATTTAAAAAACAACAAAAGTCAGAAGTAAAAAAGTGGAAAAACTGACAAAACTGACATGTTTTTTTTTCGACTTTGTCTTTTTTTTCACTTTTTCGCTTCTGACTTTTGTTATTTTTTGTCATTTTTTTAACTTCTGACTTTTTTTTTCAACTTTGTAGATTTTTGAGCATTTTCCAGTTCCAATTTAGGTGAATAAGTGGAAAAAATGACAAAGTTAAAAAAAAAATGTCAGAAGTGAAAAAGGGAAATAACTGACAAAACTGATTTAAGAAACAACAAAAGTCAGAAGTAAAAAAGTTGAAAAACTGACTTGTTTTTTTTTACTTTGTCGTTTTTTTCACTTTTTCGCTTCTGACTTTTGTTGTTTTTTGTCATTTTTTTAACTTCCGACTTTTTTTTTTTTCGACTGACAAAACTGATTTAAAAAACAACAGAAGTCAGAATTAAAAAAGTGGAAAAACGGACAAAAAACACATGGTTTTTTTTCGACTTTGATATTTTTTTCACTTTTTCGCTTCTGACTTTTGTCATTTTTTGTCATTTTTTTAACCTTTTTACTTCTGACTTTTGTTTTTTGTTCGACTCTGTAGATTTTTGTGCATTTTACAATTCCAACTTAAGTGAATAAGTGGAAAAAATGACAAAGTTAAAAAAACAAAAGTCAGAAGTGAAATAACTGACAAAACTTATTTAAAAAACAACAAAAGTCAGAAGTAAAAAAGTGGAAAAACTGAAAAAACTGACATGTTTTTTTTCAACTTTGTCATTTTTTTCACTTTTTCGCTTCTGACTTTTGTTATTTTTTGTCATTTTTTTAACTTCTGACTTTTTTTTTTCGACTGACAAAACTGATTTAAAAAACAACAAAAGTCAGAAGTAAAAAAGTGGAAAAACTGACAAAACTGACATGTTTTTTTTCGACTGTTATTTTTTTCACTTTTTTGCTACTGACTTTTGTCATTTTTTGTCATTTTTTTAACCTTTTTACTTCAGACTTTTGTTTTTTTGTTCGACTTTGTAGATTTTTGAGCATTTTACAATTCCAACTTAGGTGAATAAGTGGAAAAAATGACAAAGATAAAAAAAACAAAAGTCAAAAATGAAAAAGGGAAATAACTGACAAAACTGATTTTAAAAACAACAAAAGTAAGAAGTAAAAAATGTAAAAACTGACAAAACTGACATGTTTTTTTTCGACTTTGTCCTTTTTTCCATTTTTTTGCTTCTGACTTTTGTCATATTTTGTCATTTTTTTAACCTTTTTACTTCAGACTTTTGTTTTTGGTTCGACTTTGTAGATTTTTGAGCATTTTACAATTCCAACTTAAGTGAATAAGTGGAAAAAATGACAAAGTTAAAAAAAAACCAAAAGTCACAAGTGAAAAAAGGAAATAACTGACAAAACTTATTTAAAAAAAACAACAAAAGTCAGAAGTAAAAAAGTCGGAAAAACTGCAAAAAACTGACATTTTTTTTTTCGACTTTGTCATTTTTTTTCACTTTTTTGCTTCTGACTTTTGTTATTTTTTTGTAATTTTTAAAACTTTTTTTTCTCTTTTGTTTTTTGCTCGACTTTGTAGATTTTTGAGCATTTTACAATTCCAACTTAGGTGAATAAGTGGAAAAAATGAAAAAGTAAAAAAAAACAAAAGACAGAAATGAAAAAGGGAAATAACTGACAAAACTGATTTAAAAAACAACAAAAGTCAGAAGTAAAAAAGTGGAAAAACTGACAAAACTGATTTAAAAAACAACAAAAGTCAGAAGTAAAAAAGTGGAAAAACTGACAAAACTCACATGTTTTTTTTTCGACTTTAATATTTTTTTCACTTTTTCACTTCTGACTTTTGTTATTTTTTGTCATTTTTTTAACCTTTTTATTTCTGACTTTTGTTTTTTGTTGGATTTTGTAGAATTTTGAGCATTTTACAATTCCAACTTAAGTGAATAAGTGGAAAAAATGACAAAGTTAAAAAAAAAACAGAAGTCAGAAGTGAAAAAAGGAAATAACTGACAAAACTGATTTAAAAAACAACAAAAGTCAGAAGTAAAAAAGTGGAAAAACTGCAAAAAAAACTGACATGTTTTTTTTTCGACTTTGTCATTTTTTTTCACTTTTTTGCTTCTGACTTTTGTTATTTTTTTGCAATTTTTTAAAACTTTTTTTTTTAACTTTTGTTTTTTGCTCGACTTTGTAGATTTTTGAGCATTTTACAATTCCAACTTACATTTACATTTACATTTACATTTACAGCATTTATCAGACGCCCTTATCCAGAGCGACTTACAATCAGTATTACAGGGACAGTCTCCCTGGAGCAATTTAGGGTTAAGTGTCTTGCTCAGGGACACAATGGTAGTAAGTGGGATTCGAACCCGGGTCTTCTGGTTCATAGGCGAATGTGTTACTCACTAGGCTACTACCACCCTATAACTTAGGTGAATAAGTGGAAAAAATGAAAAAGTTAAAAAAAAACAAAAGTCAGAAGTGAAAAAGGGAAATAACTGACAAAACTGCTTTAAAAAAAAACAAAAGTCAGAAGTAAAAAAGTGGAAAAACTGACAAAACTGACATGTTTTTTTTTTCGACTTTGTCATTTTTTTCACTTTTTCTCTTCTGACTTTTGTTATTTTTTGTCATTTTTTTAACTTCTGACTTTTTTTTTCAACTTTGTAGATTTTTGAGCATTTTACAGTTCCAATTTAGGTGAATAAGTGGAAAAAATGACAAAGTTAAAAAGAAAAAAGTCAGAAGTGAAAAAGGGAAATAACTGACAAAACTGATTTAAGAAACAACAAAAGTCAGAAGTAAAAAAGTTGAAAAACTGACTTGTTTTTTTTTTACTTTGTCGTTTTTTTTCACTTTTTCGCTTCTGACTTTTGTTATTTTTTGTCATTTTTTTAACTTCCGACTTTTTTTTTTTTCGACTGACAAAACTGATTTAAAAAACAACAGAAGTCAGAATTAAAAAAGTGGAAAAACTGACAAAAAACACATGTTTTTTTTCGACTTTGATATTTTTTTTCACTTTTTCGCTTCTGACTTTTGTCATTTTTTGTCATTTTTTTAACCTTTTTACTTCTGACTTTTGTTTTTTTGTTCGACTCTGTAGATTTTTGTGCATTTTACAATTCCAACTTAAGTGAATAAGTGGAAAAAATGACAAAGTTAAAAAAACAAAAGTCAGAAGTGAAAAAGGGAAATAACTGACAAAACTTATTTAAAAAACAACAAAAGTCAGAAGTAAAAAAGTGGAAAAACTGACATGTTTTTTTTCAACTTTGTCATTTTTTTCACTTTTTCGCTTCTGACTTTTGTTATTTTTTGTCATTTTTTTAACTTCTGACTTTTTTTTTTCGACTGACAAAACTGATTTAAAAAACAACAAAAGTCAGAAGTAAAAAAGTGGAAAAACTGACAAAACTGACATGTTTTTTTTCGACTGTTATTTTTTTCACTTTTTTGCTACTGACTTTTGTAATTTTTTGTCATTTTTTTAACCTTTTTACTTCAGACTTTTGTTTTTTTGTTCGATTTTGTAGATTTTTGAGCATTTTACAATTCCAACTTAGGTGAATAAGTGGAAAAAATGACAAAGATAAAAAAAACAAAAGTCAAAAATGAAAAAGGGAAATAACTGACAAAACTGATATTAAAAACAACAAAAGTCAGAAGTAAAACATGTAAAAACTGACAAAACTGACATGTTTTTTTTCGACTTTGTCCTTTTTTCCATTTTTTTGCTTCTGACTTTTGTCATATTTTGTCATTTTTTTAACCTTTTTACTTCAGACTTTTGTTTTTTGTTCGACTTTGTAGATTTTTGAGCATTTTACAATTCCAACTTAAGTGAATAAGTGGAAAAAATGACAAAGTTAAAAAAAACCAAAAGTCACAAGTGAAAAAAGGAAATAACTGACAAAACTGATTTAAAAAAAACAACAAAAGTCAGAAGTAAAAAAGTCGGAAAAACTGCAAAAAACTGACATTTTTTTTTTCGACTTTGTCATTTTTTTTTCACTTTTTTGCTTCTGACTTTTGTTATTTTTTTTGTAATTTTTAAAACTTTTTTTTCTGTCTTTTGTTTTTTGCTCGACTTTGTAGATTTTTGAGCATTTTACAATTCCAACTTAGGTGAATAAGTTGAAAAAATGAAAAAGTAAAAAAAAACAAAAGTCAGAAATGAAAAAGGGAAATAACTGACAAAACTGATTTAAAAAACAACAAAAGTCAGAAGTAAAAAAGTGGAAAAACTGACAAAACTGATTTAAAAAACAACAAAAGTCAGAAGTAAAAAAGTGGAAAAACTGACAAAACTCACATGTTTTTTTTTCGACTTTGATATTTTTTTCACTTTTTCACTTCTGACATTTGTTATTTTTTGTCATTTTTTTAACCTTTTTATTTCTGACTTTTGTTTTTTGTTCGACTTTGTAGAATTTTGAGCATTTTACAATTCCAACTTAAGTGAATAAGTGGAAAAAATGACAAAGTTAAAAAAAAAACAGAAGTCAGAAGTGAAAAAAGGAAATAACTGACAAAACTGATTTAAAAAACAACAAAAGTCAGAAGTAAAAAAGTGGAAAAACTGCAAAAAACTGACATGTTTTTTTTTCGACTTTGTCATTTTTTTTCACTTTTTTGCTTCTGACTTTTGTTATTTTTTTGCAATTTTTTAAAACTTTTTTTTTTTACTTTTGTTTTTTTGCTCGACTTTGTAGATTTTTGAGCATTTTACAATTCCAACTTAGGTGAATAAGTGGAAAAAATGAAAAAGTTAAAAAAAAACAAAAGTCAGAAGTGAAAAAGGGAAATAACTGACAAAACTGCTTTAAAAAAAACAAAAGTCAGAAGTAAAAAAGTGGAAAAACTGACAAAACTGACATGTTTTTTTTTCGACTTTGTCATTTTTTTCACTTTTTCGCTTCTGACTTTTGTTATTTTTTGTCATTTTTTTAACTTCTGACTTTTTTTTTCAACTTTGTAGATTTTTGAGCATTTTACAGTTCCAATTTAGGTGAATAAGTGGAAAAAATGACAAAGTTAAAAAGAAAAAAGTCAGAAGTGAAAAAGGGAAATAACTGACAAAACTGATTTAAGAAACAACAAAAGTCAGAAGTAAAAAAGTGGAAAAACTGACATGTTTTTTTTCTCGACTTTGTCATTTTTTTCACTTTTTCGCTTCTGACTTTTGTTATTTTTTGTCATTTTTTTAACTTCTGACTTTTTTTTTTTCGACTGACAAAACTGATTTAAAAAACAACAGAAGTCAGAAGTAAAAAAGTGGAAAAACTGCAAAAACTGACATGTTTTTTTTTCGACTGTTATTTTTTTCACTTTTTTGCTACTGACTATTGTCATTTTTTGTCATTTTTTTAACCTTTTTACTTCAGACTTTTGTTTTTTTGTTCAACTTTGTAGATTTTTGAGCATTTTACAATTTCAACTTAGGTGATTGAGTGGAAAAAATGACAAAGTTATAAAAAACAAAAGTCAGAAGTGAAAAAGGGAAAAAACTGACAAAACTTATTTAAAAAACAACAAAAGTCAGAAGTAAAAAAGTGGAAAAACTGACAAAACTGACATGTTTTTTTTTACTGTTATTTTTTTCACTTTTTCGCTTCTGACTTTTGTAATTTTTTTGTAATTGTTTTAAACTTTTTACTTCTGATTTTTTTTTTTTTTTCGACTTTGTAGATTTTTGAGCATTTTACAATTCCAACTTAGATGAATAAGTGGAAAAAATGACAAAGTAAAAAAAAACAAAAGTCAGAAGTGAAAAAGTGGAAAAACTGACTAATCTGATTTTAAAAATGTACAAAGTCAAAAAAAAACTAAAGTCAGAAGTTAAAAGGTTTAAAAAATGACACAAAATAACAAAAGTCAGAAGTGAAAAAGTGAAAAAAATGACAAAGTCGAAACTAAAACCTAAGTGCGAAATGTAAAATTCTTTAAAAATGTTCACTTCTGACTTTGTTTTTGGAAAAATGGAAAAAATGAAATAGACCAAAAAAAAATCTAAGTCAGAAGAGGAAAAGTTACTCAGAAGTGACCTTTTTTTTTACTTTGTCTCTTTTTCTTTTTTTTCCAACTTCTGACTTAGTTTTTGGAATAGTGGAAAAAAGAAAAAGATTTTAAAAAACTAAGTCAGAAGTTGAAAAGTGAATTAGAAGTGATTTTTTTGTTGGTTTTGTAATTTTTTGTGCATTTTACATGTCCCACTTAGGTTTTAGTTTGGATTTTGATATTTTTTCTATTTTTTAACTTCCAATTTGTTTTATTTATTTATTTGTTTGGACTTTGTCGTTTTATGAGCAAATTACATTTTCCAATAAGGTTTTAGTTAGGTTTCTGTCTTTTTTTTTTTTTTCACTTTTCCACTTCTGACTTAGTTTTTGGAAAAGTTGATGTTTTTTTTTCCAAAAAAAAACATGTCCGAAGTGAAAAAGTGGAAACAACTGACAGTCCAAAAAAAAAACATGAGTCAGAAGTGGAAAAGAGGAAAAAACCTAAAACATAATGTACATGTGATAAAAATTTTCAGACTTCCAGGCCCTTTCATTCACCAATGGCTGCCAAGAGAAGTTGCACTCTTTTGGGCTTAGTGCTAAACTATCATACTTCACACAAACCATAGGCCCTTTAGCCAGTACCAATGTGGCAAGTTTGAGACTTCCACTCTGTACCTTTCAAAACAACCTCTGAAAAGAAAATCCCTAGTCGTCAATGTGCCTACAGCTCAAGAGCCAAAGCTACTAACCAGTTAACCAGTAGTCTGTCAAATGCCAAGCAGTGACGACATGGCAAATAGTGAGAAGCCTTTACTTTTTCATGCAGGTTGTTTCCATGTGATCAGTTCCCCTCTTCCAGGTTGTTTTGAATCAGCTTATGTGTCAAATTGAAAACCATAAAAGGCTTCAACTTCCTGCCCACAAAAGGCTTGCGGAAAGTGGTGGTCTTGACAGCACAAAGAAGCAGCACAAGGATTATTCTGCCCCCGCTAAGAGGTGTGTGTCTAGCTTGGCAGATAGATAACAGGATTCCAAGAAAACATCAATGTAAAACTCCAAAGAAAACTTCCAAATCTTTACTGGAAATTCACTGTAAAACGGTAACAAATGTAGGCAACATATGCAGCATGTTAAGTACATTCACATGGCATATTAAATACAACAAGTGAACTAAACACAAAATGCATACGGCCAGATGGCCACTCTCTCTGTGCAACACGCAATAAGAAAAAGTTCCTTAAGAGAAATCGTTCCTGCAGCACAAAGCAACTAAGGCAACACAGCAACAATCCTGAACAAGAGATTGTTGACCACTAGAGGACGCCCTTACCCCATTATAAACATCACAAGGATGCATATGGCTGTCCACCCTGATCCGAAGGAGAAAAAAAGAGCTTCTGCATGTGTATAGAAACAAGGATTCAAAGAAAATTCCCCTTCAGAGAAGAGATGTGCTGTCAGCAGTGAAGGCGACAGAAGAACTTGTAGAGGAGTGGCCTTCATTTTGGTGAATTGTCAGGTGTTCGGATGGATGACCAGTTCGATGAGTCTGCAACAAACAAATTGAAGAGCATACTGCTCTACTACCAATTTGTTCATACTGATCCTTCCAGCAGGGCAAGGCTAGATGGAGGTAATGTAAACTGTGCAGCTGTGCTGATGTTAAATGATCATTATAAAGAACAGCAGGACAAGATGTGAATGTGTGAATGTTGATGACATCACCAAGCTGCCAACAGCACCTTACATTTACATTTACATTTACATTTACGGCATTTGTCAGACGCCCTTATCCAGAGCGACTTACAATGTGCTTTCAAGTTACCATCGATGAAGAGATCAATTCTGGTTCACTAGGACCCCAACTATGAATACATCTATTTTATTCACTCTGTTGTAGATTCTGTACACAAAGTTCGACAACAAGAAAATTACAATTTAATCTAAATATTCTTTAAAGAGGAAGGTCTTGAGCTGTCGTTTGAAGGTGCTCAGTGACTGAGCTGTTCTGACCTCGAGGGGATGTTCATTCCACCACCGAGGGGCCAAGACGGAGAAGAGTCTAGATGAGCGTCTTCCTTTTACCTTCAGAGATGGAGGGACCAGGCGAGCAGTACTGGAGGCTCGGAGTATACGAGGTGCAGTGCGAGGTGTAATAAGGGCATGCAACACCTTGCATGGTTGTATATGTACGATGTGACTTAAGAAGTTTTTCATTACTCTAGGAATTCCATATCATACATAATGGTCATTATCAATTTTTAATGTCCTATTTGCCACAGATTTAGAATTTCTGGGTAGTAATCTTGTTTTACATGTGGCAGCCCACTTACTGCCAGGGTGTTCGTGGTTGCAGTAAGTCAGGCTGTTGTCAATAAGCAGCTTGATTTAAGCACGTTTACTGCCTAGGGTGAGTAAACAGACCCACCCACAATATTCAAAATGGGGACTGTTTTACATTAGTTTGACATTTTTATTTTCAGTACTTTTAAAAAGATCCTTCTGAATCAAATTGCACAGGGAAGGCGGCAGCAGCCCAATGTGCATGAGGATCAGTCTTCAATATTTCCTAATTCATTCTTTTGTAAGACATGGAGCTCTGTAAAAGTAAGGGACTGCTTATTTAGAATGATATTTTTAGTCGGTGGTCGACTTGGTGGAGTTCTAGTGACATTACATTTAGTCTTTTTCACCTGTTTTTTAATCTACTACCATTTGAATGCGTTCTATATGCTTGTCTGAGTTTGGGCATTAGGGTGTTCCTAATAAAAATGTTCCAACATTAATATCCAGGTGTCCCTGGAAGAGGCTGTGAGGTTAAAGTGCTATATTTGCAATGCTATTTCTATGTACAGTATGCAGTGTTTTAGAATGTCATGAAGAAGACTATAAATAGGTCAGGGTTAGGGTGTCTGGGGGGGTTATGTGAGCTTAACTACATCTCTGTCAGCCTGTGTAGTTAGAAAGCTCCTAAAAGTGCATATTAAGGGTGAAATGAAGAGTTTAATATCATGCAGGAGTTGAATGAGTGAACCAGGACTATTAGTCTCCTCATACCCAGCAAGCGTATGCGAGATTGCTCTCACATTTCAACACGTCAGCAGAGCCACGGTGGAACATGCTGCCCAACACATGGCGTCTGTACCAGACGTCAAACTGCACTGTGAAGAAGTATTTTATTACCGGTACAGTGGCTGGTAAAAATGTGTTTCCTGCCGTGGGCGAGAAGTGACAGACATGAAATAGTATTTTCAGAAGATAAAAAAGTCTGAGCTGCTGATTGGCTGGGAGGAACTGCCTGATGCTTTGAGGACACTGATTGGCTCTGGGAGGTATGGTCTCACATTAAAAAGGTTATGTGAGTTCATTTGCCTGGTTTTGCCCCAGCACCCATTTGTGTTAGGATTTTCTCAGGCGTCACGTCTCCAGTGTCAGAAGCTTTTGCCTCTCAGAAGTGAGCTGAATTTTCGGTTCAGTTGGATGTGGATGTTTGGCTTCACACAATACATTCCACTTTCCTCGTTTAAAGCCACACACAGTTAAGTTCAGGACCCAGGTCAAACTTTCAGTTTGTGTTGGCTCAGCCAGTAATGATAAACATGCTGGGTGATCCCGCTATAGACAGCAGGTCCAGGCTGAGGAACTCCATGGCCAGTGCAGATTGTCCTGTGATCTAGATGATGTTTATAGGTAGTGAGTGAAACCCATGGTAGATACTATGTATCTGTGGAGATACTAGGTCAGCAGGAGACCATGTTGTGAAGAGTCAGCTTTACAGCCTGTGGTTTTTCATGGTGCTGTGAAGTACAAACACACTTAAATCTGATGAGTCTTGGCCTGGAGGAAAGTTCTCACAGTGTTGCCCATATTCTCAGAGAATTCTGAACTGAGAATTGGAATCATGCACAAAGAGCATTCCTTCATGGAACCTGTACCTTACAACACATCAGAACTACCACGCTGGGTGTGGCTGGGTGTGTACTGCAGAATAACTTAAGTCCATTTTCTCATATAACATTTAGGTTTTTTGTTTTGTCATCTTTGTCTGTTCTTCACTTTGCAAAGTTCATCTGGGTCCACCATAATTAGACCGGCCAAAGACACATCACCTCGCTTCCAGTTCAGTTTATGAAACGTGATCTCCTGCACACGGGCAACTCCTCAAGCAGTAACATATTTTCCCATGAACTCCAGAGGTAAAATGATGCACATCTCTGTAGCAACAATTAAGAGCAAACCTGTATTTATTCACAAAATCTAGAATCAACCAGAAATCATCTGATTAACATTTCAGTACCATGTAAAAAAAAAAAAAAAAAAAAAAAAAAGCACCATTTTTTAATGCCTATTTGTTCATGATTGATAATGAAGTGAGTGAAAGTGAAGTGATCGTCATACATTGCAGCACAGCATATGAAATTAGTCCTCTGCATTTAACCATCTCCCTTAGTAAGGCCACCCAGGGAGCGGTATGTTTGGTGGGTCAGGATTCGAACCCGCAACCATCAGATTACGGTCCGTTTCGTTTCCTGCAATATGTATTATCGGAGTCATATTTCATAGAGTCATGAAGGCCTGAAAACCTAAAAATTAAACCTCAGTAAAGTACAGAATTCAACCAGATAATTCTTTCCCAGGCAGCGGCTTTATCAAATGGGTTACAGTTATTACGAACAAATGTTTATTCCTTATGTACATTACACCGAAATATCACAGGCACATTCATATTGACACTTAAAAGACAAAACACATTTGGTTCTTTTTGTATAATACTGGCTTGATTGCGCCATATCCAGTGTCTGTCCACATCCTTCACAACAAAAAAAGTTCATTAACGTGATAAATAAAGGTTTCAGTGCTTCATCATAAATTAAAAGCGTACAAAAATATTGACCATAATGTTGAGGGTTAGAGTTGTGATCTGTCCAAAAGTGAGTAGCCAGGTATGAAGAGAGAGATGGCCGATCGTCACACCCCCACAGAGGAGCAGCTGTTGATTCATCTTTCAATTCAAAACGCATACAGAAAGTCCTCGTCTCCCCTGGCCTCAGAGTGACCAACCCCAAAGTGCTCTGGTGGAGGCAGCAGACCTGGGCGTGTTTCCCAGGGCTCTCCTCTCCAGATTCAGACAAGCAACCTGGGGAAAAAAAAAAAAAAAAAAAAAAAAATCATAAATAGTGGTGGATCATGTGACCATAGCAAATACTAAAGGCTGAACTTTATATATTAAAGATGAGGACAGAACCTCAGTCCTAAGACGCAGATCTACAGCGCTCCGAATAAGACTAACATTACCATACATGCATGCATGCATGAACGCGCTGCTGAGGGCTACAGATTCAAGGTCGTTCTACCGCGAGAGCCATACCTCTTCCTGGGCTTCAACTCCCAGCCATCGCGGCACTTCACAAAACGCAGCTGCTTGCCAGGAGTGATCTCAGTGTGAGAGGAGTCCTCTGCACAGAACGTGTACCTGAAAGACACAAAGTGTTTCTAACTGTTCTCCAACTCGTCACAAGGAACCTGATAATCAGACTTACTTCTTCTGAGTTTCTCCACTTTTCACACGGATTCGTCGCACCTCCAGCACCTGGGGCTTTGGTGGGCTGGAGAAGGACCAGAACGTCCTCTTTACATTGTTCCACATCGACGACAGGGACTCCGTATGACCTTCCCAACTCAACTCGATCTTCAGAAGCTCTCCAACATCCTGCTCCATGAACACCAGGAACGTATTGGTGAAGTTCAGGCCAACTCCATCAGGACTGAAACACAAAGAGACCGATGATGAAAATCACTTGTAGGTGAGGAGAGAGGAAGAATCATCACACACAGCAGCATGTCCATCAGCAGTTTTGTAGAACTTACATGTCCACGGCCAGATCTTTGCTGTCCTGCTGTGAGCCGATCAGCCGGACTGAGAAGGAGGGGTTTGCATCATCAACCTTCTTCCTGTTGAACACGTGCATCTTCATCTGGTAGTGGTAACCTGGAGAAAGCAGGGTCAGGATGAGCCTCTGTATGGAGGTGGTTGAGAAACGGGCATGTTTGCATTGGTGAGATACCTCCAAAGGGTGTGTCAGCTCGGGTTTTCAGGTACATCTTGCTGTTCCTGCGCTTGCGCATCGTTTTGGCGTTGTAGCCCATGTTGTTGCAGCGGTTCTTCCTGCAGCTCAGACAGATGCCCTTCTTGAAGCGGTCTGGTCCAGAGCACTGGTAGGCAAAGCTGCTGTGGTCTTTGTTGATCAGCGAATCAACAAACAGGTGCACGGCCCGCTCATGTTCACACTTCATTACGTCCACCAAGTCTGCAGAAACAAGAGAAGCACAAGCCTTCAATAAGAGGTCCACCCCCAAAAGCCCCAAAGATCCACCAGCATACTGACTTCCTGCGGCTGCGGTAGTCAGCATGTCTCCCAGGGAACAGCCCGGCTGCACGTCCCCACCGTTGGGGTAGATGTCGATGTCCCCGATTGGCTGCTGGATGCCGATGCTCACGCCAAGAGCCTCGCGGGTGTAAGTATGGAGAACATCCACAAAGGCTGCATCATCTGGAGAGAGGCGTCTGTGTGACTCCACCCCCTCGAACATGGGACCGGCCGGGTCCAAACCTGCCACATCATAACACCATCACGACGTCACAGGATGCACAATCGCAAATCAAAAGCGAAGTGACCGTCATTTTCGCCCACCGCCGCCCCACAATCACCTGTTATACGACCGAGGCGTCCCTTCACAAAGGTCCCAGCATACCCTGCCACATGCGCCCCCAGACTGTACCCAATCAGATGGACGTTGCCGAGGACCAGCTGCTCTTCATCCTATTAAAGACACAGCAACACTCAGACACACACACACACTCACACACACACTCTGTACCGCCCCTTTTCCTCAACACACCTGCAGCCAGTTAAGGAGGCTGGCGATCCTGTGGCCAACCAAGCGGGTGTGGTTAACAGCAGTGGGGTAGAGCTGCTGGGAGAGGTTCAGCCAATCAACCACGAGCACGTTGGCCTCCGTCTCTCGCCTCCGAACTGCCGCGACCAGCTTGTGCATCCACTTCTCGAACATGCCACTCATCTGGGAGGAGCGAAGAGCCCAGACAGACGTGCATTTGTGGGGTTCGCCCTGGAATTCGGACACCGCGTGCTGATCTCTGATGGAGACCCAGTTAGAGGAAAAGCCTCTGGTCCAGACACATTTTTACAGCCACATGTCAAATGCCTCTTCAGACCTTAACACTTTCCTTTTTCATCATCAGAGAACCCACGTGAAGGTTTTACAGATCGTGGGATCGACGTTATATGAAGAGAATTATTTAATAAAGCCTGGATTTCCATTTCCTAATTCCTGAACAAGTTTACATAACAGTAGCATGAAGAACCCACCGACCAGCCGTGGATTATCAGGATGGTCTTGGCTGAGGCGTTGAAGCCACACTCCTCCAGACTCTCTGCTTGTCCAGGCTGGAGAAAACAACCCTCTTCATCCAGGTCCAGGGATTTACGAAAGTTGAACTTCACCACATCATAAAGCAGCTCGTCCCCATCAGATTCTGCTCAGAAGATGGTGAGGAGATCAGGCTCCTCCAGCTGGACCCCCAGACAGACCCGAATAAAGTCCCCTTACCTCCCAGCAGCGCGTTTTCTTCTTCAGACGCAGACTGAAACGCGGAGACAGCAGGAGTTAAGAAACACATGAGGAGGAAACCGAGAACTCTGCTCATCTCTGTGGACCAGGTTCAAGCCGAGACGGTGGAAGAACAGCGAGCGCTCCGAGGAAACTGGAAAAGCCGGCCGCCGCTGCCATTCCTTTTAAATAAGCAGTCTGCTGATCATCGCCCCATCTGTCGCCTCTCCTGATTGGTCAAGCCCCCGTTGCGCGTCAGAGGGCGTGGCTACAACAAGAAAAGTGAATGAGTTACGCGCCGATTGTCTGCAGACCCCGCCCACCCCGTAAGACGGAGAAATGCGGGCTGTGGCAAGCCGGCGCGCCATAAATCCGGACTCCACCCTCTTACCGAGGGAAATAAACCTGGGAGGCTACGACTTTCTCGTTTGTTGAGTCTTTATTGAAAGTTGTGAAACTCTGCAGCGCAGCACACCATCAGGATGTCACAGGATGCACAATCGCAAATCAAAAGTGAAGTGACCGTCATTGCGAAACACTTCTGATTAGAGGTCCGGTTTTTACCCATCTGCGTTTTCTTGCCGTCAATTTCCACCAAACGAACGTTGAAGAGCAGTGGCCATTACACAGTGACGGGCCATAAACAGCATTAAACGGCATCAAGCGGATGCCAGTGAAACACCCATTCACCACGCACAGCTACAAAGCAAAGATCATTTTGAAAGTCCGTGTGGACGAGGCCAAACTCCTACCGCCACCAAAAAATCACCAAGCAACGTAATTGTAATATCATCGATCACGATAATGAGACACTAACACTCAGTGTCACCACCCACCTGCTACGTTTCTGAGCGGTGCTCGTATCCGGCTACGCTACTATTTCTTTTACTGTTGGAACGCATGCTGACAGGCGTCTCTTTGGACTTTGCCTGCTGACGGAATCAGTGTGTTCTGGGAAAGCTTCTCGTCTTTTTCTGTTTGCGCTGTTTGCCCCTTTGTTCCTCCTCCTGTTTTAAACTCTGTCAACCAAATCTGAATTCTCTCCAGGCACAGGTTGTTCCATCTGCTGGCCATCAAACACCCCGTAGCGGAGGCCTAGAGGTTAAGGAAGCGGCCTCATAATCAGAAGGTTGCCGGTTCAAATCCCTGAGCTGCCAAGGTGCCACTGAGGTCCCCACATCACTGGTCCCCGGGCGCCTGTCATGGTGCCCACTGCTCACCAAGGGTGATGGTTAAATGCAGAGGACACGTTTCACCGTGTGCTGTGCTGCAGTTTTCCACATTGACAATCAACATGTCTCTATTGAACATGTCTGATCTGTGGTGCGAGCCTGGCAGTGTGGAGCCGCATTTCAGCAATATTCCTCCATAAAGAGCTGAAAACTGCTCTCCTACAACAATTTATTTCTTATACAGTTGACACCCCCACGCTTGACCCTTCTGCACACAAAGTACCGTCCCTTTCCGAGCGCCCACTGTGTCCTCTGTGCTGTGCTGTAATGTTTCACAATGACAATCACTTCACTTTCACTTCCCAGAGGGAACCTGCAGGTGGTGTCAGTGCAGGGCTGGTGATGATTTGTCCAATAAGAGAAAAACTACAGTTGTAGAGGTGGAGAAGTCCAAAGTGTAGTATACAGCATCTGTCCATGTTTGGAGGTGCTGGACAGTGCAGAGTAGGTTTTAGTCCAGTGTCATGGTGGACATTGCGTGTCCATTTGAATGCTTCTGGACCCTCTGGTTCCTTTCATGCTGAGTCGTCTCGTCAGCAGTTCATTGCCAGGGACCAGGATTTATCTGGTGGTCTCGTCACTGGACTCTGGAGGTGGCCTGGGCGCTTGATTCAGTAATATTAAATACATAACCTATGACTAACTTCTATTTAACAGAAGCAGCGGTAGACGGTGGCATCGTACAACTGGTACAGAAATATGTGGTTATAGTGGGACATTTGTGAACTAGTGGACCAGCCTAACTGAATTGAACACTGTCTGTGTTTGACTAGGTGACTGTGTAATTAAGTGGACTTAATAATTGACACTGTGTCTGGGACTTTAACAGAAGACAGAAAACAGATCACAGAAAACTAAAAGATCACTGAGGTACTGCCGGGCGAGACCATGAAGTGCAGAAAAGTTGGTCCTCTCCTCTATTACATCGAGATCAAATTACTGCAGAGCATTACTGTCTGGATATTCTAGTAGGTGCCTGAGTAAACTCCAGCTTGTTCACTTTCACAGACTTTCAACACGCTTGTGTCTATGGGGCAGCGGTGGCCTAGTGGTTAAGGAAGCGGCCCCGTAATCAGAAGGTTGCCGGTTCAAATCCCGATCCTCTGAGGTGCCACTGAGCAAAGCACCGTCCCCACACACTGCTCCCCGGGCGCCTGTCATGGCCGCCCACTGCTCACTCAGGGTGATGGTTAAATACAGAGGACACATTTCACTGTGTGCACCGTGTGCTGTGCTGCTGTTTAGCTGACAATCACTTCACTTTAACTTTACTAACTTTTTATGTGTGTGTGTGTGTGTGGTTGTGTGTGTGGTAGGGGGTGCTAGTAGCCTAGCGCGTAACACACTCGCCTATGAACCAGAAGACCCAGGTTCAAACCCCACCTACTACCATCGTGTCCCCGAGCAAGACACTTAACCCTGAGTGTCTCCAGGGGGGGACTGTCAATGTAACCACTGATTGTAAGTCTCTCTGGATAAGGGCGTCTGATAAATGCTGTAAATGTAAATGTAAATGTGTATGTGTGGTGTGTGTGTGTGCATGTGTGTGAGTGTGTATTTGTGGTGTGTGTGTATGTGTGTGTATTTGTGGTGTGTGTGTGTGTGAGTGTGTATTTGTGGTGTGTGTGAGTGTGTGTGTGCTGGTACCCTGCCCTTGGTGATTCCCCAGCCTGCACCTAGTGTTACTGGATGGGTGAGTGTGTATTTAAAATAAATATTCATGGTAAAATATTTATATTAAAACAGGCCACGTTGGAATATGCTACTGAGCCTTTTTTTTTTTTTTTTTTTTACTGTGCATGAAGTTGGTGGAAGAATTTCTTCTTGCGCGCAGTCCAAGCACAGTCAGCAGCTGGACGTCAGTCAGCATGTGACCTTATCCTGGCAATGGTCCCTCCTGAGATCAGGAGACCATGTGCTGCAAGCTGTGAGGGAAAAGGGCAAGTTCTCCTACACAATTACTAAGAAAACCGTCTATCCAGTACATCTTGGAGCCACAGCAACATGGAGAAGGTGGTAGTACAGAAGGTCACAGCTTGGAGGAGATCCTTTTCTCATAGCGCTCCACATCTGTTCACTCTGGCCTTCTGCTGACCACTGTAACAGCCTCACCCGCTAAGCCACCACTGCCTTCTGGGCCAAATTCTGACCAGTGGCAACATATTCCAACATAGTTGGTCACAATTTGTGGGGTTTAGTTTGATTAAGTTCCGGGGAGTTTCCAACCATGGACCCAAAATTTCATGTGTTGTAGTTCACGTAGTGCCACGTCGTGCCAGTTTGGCCGTACGGCACGGTGCTCCATCATGCTGGAAAAGGCCACCGACTGTAGACAACAAGGCCACAGACGGCGCTAAAAACCCCAGAAATAATTCACGTAGGTGCAGAGTAACAAGTATGCAAAATGACATCGTGTGAAATGTGTTTAGTGTGCAGGAATATTCCCTTTACCAGACACTCTTATGCAGAGCGTCTTAAGTCAGTAGTGGCAGGGACAGTCCCCCTGGAGACACTCAGGCTGCTCTGGGACACGATGGTCGTAAGTGGGTTTGTATGCACCTACAAGCCCAACTTTATTTTTCTATCTTTATTATATAATTTTTGGTTTAGATGGCGGTGTCATGATCTTCTGTTCTGTTTGTTGTGGTCATGCTTTATTCAACCACTGGGGGGCTCATTCGCTCCATTCATGACCACATGGAGTAGGTCCCTAGCCCACTGTTCTAGTGTCTGAAATACAACTGCTGTTTAAAGGTTTTTCTGTAAAAATCAGTCAAATGCATATTTAGGATCTGTGTTGTTCTGTGTTAATAATGACTTTTGCAGTCTTTTAACAGAAATTTTCTGTTAAAAAAAATGCAGGCATGCAGCATTGAAATAATTTGAAATAATATTGGACGTTTCAACATTGCGAGACGAACGTCAGCGGCTTTTTAAAAGGTTTGTTGAAAGTACTATTATGAAAGCTCTCATGTCCATGGTCCAAGAAGTCTTTCCTACACACTACGATAAGGCCCACGTCCTGCCCACATGGATGGCGAAATGCAGGATGCCCATACCTGTCTGTAAATGGCCATGGAAGGAAGGGAGGGGCGGACAGGAACCTCTTTTGTAAAATAATCGTGTCTCATGATTTAACAAGGCTTCAGGCCAAACGCAGAGTAGATGAGCACGGGGCAAGGTATTAGTATTAGTAGAAGCAGGTTTTTATTAACATTTGTGTCAAGTATAGATACCCGGGTTTCACTGAACATTTTTACTCAAGTGGAAGTAAAACGTACAGGATCTGAAGTAAAAAAGTGTAAAGTAACTTTGCAAAGGACTAAATGGCCGTCTTTTTCAAGTACAAGCAGAGAAAATAAAATTAATTCAAAAAGCTTCGTTCTTAAAAAGCTTAATTCAAAAAATTCAACTGCTGGTCTACACATCACATTAGCACCATGGAGACGCGTCTGTGTCTGTCAGCGCGGTGTCCAGAGCATGGACGCACTACCAGGAGACAGGCCAGTTCATCAGAAGACGTGGAGGAGGACGTATGAAGACAACAAGACAACAGAGGAGGAGAACTGCCAGAACCCTGCAAAATGACCTCCAGCAGGCCACAAATTTGCATGTTCTGCTCAAACGGTCAGATACAGACTCCATGTCTCCCATCTGTGTCTACCAGTTGGGTGAGGGCGTCATCTCTACAATGGTTGGCATGGTTGCAGTGGATTCAGTGAGAGTGACGGTTGTTATTTGAGGCTCGACTTGGTGATGACATGGGGACCACGGTGGTGGTTTTGAAGTATGATGGAATGTCAGAGAGGTACAGAAGATGCTTGTGAAAATGCTGCTCTGCATATCCTCTGAGCACACAGCCAGGGATGGTGACTGGTCCAGCACATTTCCACAGGTTGCATCACATCAGCCACAGACAGATCACGTGGTCATGGGAGGTGGGACGTACGTCCTCAATGTCATGTTATGCATAAATGAAGGTATCCAATATGATGCCATTTACTTCTCCAAGGAACTGGGCTGGGTCTATGATGCCTGAAGCATCCTCAGTGGAAACCCAGTCTTTTTCTACCATCAGACACACACAAATGAATGGAATGTCTTTCAGTGTCTCAACATGTCAGGCTAAAGGAAGGAGGAGAGGAAGTGAGGAGGTGTTCCGTGCTCGGATTTCTTGTTTAGGGATTTGTTTCATTATAAGTATATAAAAATTGAAGGCAGGAAGAGAAGATGTTCCTGGAAGTCAGTCTGTCATGCCAGAACGTGTTTGCTATTCCTCTCGCCTTAGGAAAGAATGCACTCTCGGGGAGGAAGATTGATTGTGATGTCCACCACCATGGTTGTCTCATAGAATAATCTACCACTCCGCAGATATGTCCATCCATCAAAGTCTTTAGTATAAAATGCAGATATACTCCATGTCAAATATAATGCAACAAACACGTATGTGGCCAATGATCATGAAACTTGAAATATCTGTTTAATATATTAGTGGTGAAACATTTGATCCCACTGATTGTGTAAAAGGCGTGAGAACCATGTGACACACTTCATAATCTGAATGAGCCCTTATGTGGAAATTTTGATTACATAACTTTTTATTTAATAATATTGCAGGCGGCAGCAGTGGCCTAGCGGTTAAGGAAGCGCAAAAGGTTGCCGGTTCAAATCCTGACCCGCCAAGGTGCCACTGAGCAAAGCACCGTCCCCACACACTGCTCCCCGGGCGCCTGTCATGGCTGCCCACTGCTCACTCAGGGTGATGGGTTAAATGCAGAGAGCAAATTTCACTGTGTGCTGTGCTGCTGTGTATCACGTCACTTTACTTTATAAATATTAGTACATTTTATTTCAGAGTCTGCAGGGAGTTTTGTGCCAGCAGATGCCATTTGATGCTGTTTGTGGTAGTGGAGACTTCTCCACACACGTGTTGTATTCAGGACTGCAGGGCCTGTTCCAGCTGTCACTGGTTCCGGGGAACCAGGAGAGTCAACGGCGAAGTATCTGATGTACAGGAACAGACTCACAAACTCAGGTATTAAACAGAACTGACCACAGGGAACATCGCACAGACACCACACATGAACCAGGAGTAAAATGACCAATTATAATAATAAGAAGAACAAAAACACAAAACCAAATCATGGAGTACCGGGAAATTGACATCCCAAGATGATCATCTACCACATTTAAACCACCTTCCTAATCACGTCAATCAGGTATTCTGAAGGCGTCGTATGGTATCAGGAAGAAGCTCAGAAAATGTGCAGACCAGCTGGCAGTTCTCACTGACATCTTTAACGTGTCACTGACCTTCTCTCAAGGCCACCACCATTGTGCCCGTGCCGTAGAAACGCTCCATCTGGCACCAGGTTCCGAGGAAACATGGTTTGGTTTCGCTATGTTCTGTCTAACATGCATGTTTAAAAGAAAATTTCAAGTGAAGTGATTGTCACATGTGATACACAGCAGCACAGCACACGGTGCACACAGTGAAATTTGTCCTCTGCATTTAACCATCGTCCTTGGTGAGCAGTGGGCACCATGACAGGTGCCCGGGGAGCAGTGTGTGGGGACGGTGCTTTGCTCTGTGGCACCTCAGTGGTACCTTGGCGATCCAGCAACCTTCTGATTACGGGGCCGATTCCTTAACCGCTAGGACACCACTGCCCCACTACTGCCTACACAGCATGTAGCTGAAATGACAATAAAGCTCAACGTGAACTTGAACAGGGGCAGTGGTGGCCCAGCGTAATCAGAAGGTCCCCACACACTGCTCCCCAGGCACCTTTCATGGCTGCTCACTAATGGTGATGGTTAACTGCAAAAGACACATTTCGCTTTGTCTCCGTGTCATTTCACAATGACAATCATTTCACTTTCACAACTGTGTTTTCCTGGCACATCCCACTCATCCCGCTCAGTCGAATTGTCATATTCAGAATTATGAAGAATCTTTGTTTTGGCTTCAGACTTCAGAAGATAACCTTCTAGGCAGTAGTGGAGCCGGGTTGATTTAATCGAAGTACCGAATCACACACCTTCCTTCCTGAAGAGCTTGTGCAGAATTCACATTCCACAGTTATTTGGAAATGTGCAGCTACGCCCAGCAACATGCATGCACAAGCATTACAGCGGCCCACAGTGAGAAGGAATATGGCCATTCCTGCCCTTCTGCAAGAGATCAATTTATTAGCAGGACTCTTTTATAGTTGCATTGCTCTGCGACTGCTCTTTGAAGTCAGTATTGAAGTGTAGTACCTTACAATACATCTCAAACCAGAAGAAGTAGAAGAAGACCTCCTACTTATCCACTAAAACTCCGCCACTTCCATAACCTCAGGGGTGCATCTACTCTCCCATCTAATAACTGTATGAGAAAATGACTTTATTGTTTTCATTCACTACTTACTAAAGATATTTTTTAATGCTTTTGATAATGTACAAATGTAAATGTGTGAAAATAAAAGACATTATTAACATGTGATTTACCCCACAGCTATCAGATCTTACATTATTTCATGCTAATTGGCCCAGAGTCTCCTCATGGCAGCGCCCTCTCCTGCCTGTGTTCTGTCATTGAAGTATATAACTAAAGGAACAGAGTTAATACTATAGTAAAAATGTATATATATTTAAATAACATGAACAATAACACTAGGTTGTTTATAGATTTTTTGCCCCAGGAAATTTAAATGACATGCATTTGAGTATTAAAAATGATGTCGACTGTTGGTGCTGAGTGAGGTCACCCAGGTGAAGGTCATGCAACTGTTCAGAAGAATAGAGACAATTACACAGTCAAAAACCAAAAGTATAATGGCAATAATAATTAATATTAATAATGTTGTTCTCTCAAGGATCAAGATTCTCTCAAGATTTAATAGCACAACAGTTGATGAAGAGACTGTAATTACAGATAAACATGCATGAAATAATACAAATTTTATTTGTCACATACACGGTTTGATATGCAGTGAAATGCTTTAGCAATTTATTACAATTTTATGTTTTTAAATATAAAACATAAACTATGTGTAACAGGTAGGGTGAAGGTGTGCAAATGAGTAAAGAGAAAGTAAAATTTGTGCAGAATTCTGGGGGGATCGAGTCCAGAAGTGGTTGAAAGTGCTGGAGTGTATTAGAGTTCTATGAAGTGTTGTTGTATAACCTCCTCATCCTGTCTGTGTTGGACTTCCCTGATGGCAGCAGAGAGAAGAGTCCATTGTTGGGGTGGGTGAGGTCCTTCACTATCTTTCTGGCCCTGGTCCAGCACCGTTTGCTGTAGGTAGATTGAAGGTCAGGGAGCTTGGTACAGATGATGTGTTCGGCTGATGGAACCACCCTCTGTAGGGCTCGTCTGTCCTTCATGGTGCTGTTCCCGAACCAGGTTGAGATGTTTCCCGTCAGGATGCTCTCTATGGTGCAGGAGTAGAAGTTCCTGAGCACCTTGGAGGGCAGAGACGCTGCCGGTGGAGGTGGTAGAGACGCTGCCGGGCCTTTTTCACCACGGTGTTGATGTGACAGGACCATGACAGGTCCTGCGTGATGTTAACACCGAGGTATTGAGGTTGTCACATCTGTGTCAACGTGCAAACAAGAAACCCAAAGATGGTAGAAGGCTTATAATGAGAAGCTTGAAAGAGTCACACACGTGTAAGTATTTGGTGTTACTAAATAATCCCAGTAAAAAGGAGAACTTTCTGACGAGGTCCTGCTTGTGTTTAAATGAACTCTGACATTCGATTGCCACGTGTACTGGGTGTGGTCTCCTTGCATGACATGAATACCTTCATCACCAGCTGTGTCTCTGCATGCAGGCATTCCGGGGCGCAGGAAATGATGCCGACACAGAGCTCTCTTCTGATTGGCTGTCGCCTGAGTGGCAGGGTATAAAGCAGGAGCATGGAAGTGGAGGAGAACACCACCAGGATGGAGCAGCCAGCAGGGAGACAGCGTCTGCAACCAGGTAGGAACGTCATCGCGTTTCAGTGTGTAAACACCAGGGACAATAAAACACATTCAGATTATTTGATTATTCTGACATAAATGAACAAACACGTGTGTGTATGTGTGTGTGTGTGTGTGTGTGTGTGTTTCCCATAGTGATGCTCGTGCTCGCTGGTGTTCTGATCTTCTCTGTCTCTGGTGGAAAATCTGGAAAAGTGGAGCTGTTCTCTTCTCAGAACAGGTCAGAGATGCAGATGAGGCAGTTTTCCATCAACGGTATGACACAACACACACATGCACACACACACACACACACACACACACACACACGTGTTCGTTCATTTATGTCATCTTGGCAGAAGAGTGAAGGATTCAGGTGATGGTATCTGATGCCACAAGCCAACATGCCGCCTCTTGTTCTGTTATCGTTACGTTTGCTTTACCATCATCTCATGCGAAAAGAATCTTTTATTTTACACGAATAAGACGAGATTGTGTGTGAGGTTTATTGGTTTAATTAGGTCAATCAAGATTAATTAGACATCAATGAAGAATGACTAAATGTTTCTATGCTATAATACTATTTTCTAATCAAATTAGAGATGTGCTCTCTGTCTGTGTGTGTATTTTAGGGAGCGTTGAAGAACCACGTGTTCTCAGGTTACAGACACCATGTGGGAGTGAACATGATGGATACTGTTTTAATGGAATGTGCTTTTATGCACCTGATGAAGGAACTCCACTGTGCAGGTAAACATTTATCATTTCTCTCTCCTCTTTATCTCCTCTCCCTCTCTCTTCCCTCTTTACCTCCCTCTCTTCTCTCTCTCCTTTCCCTCTCTCTTTATCACCCTCTCTTCTCTTTCTCTCTTCTCCCTCTCTCTTTATCACCCTCTCTTCTCTTTCTCTCTTCTCCCTCTCTCCTCTCCCTTCCACCTTTTCATCACTGATGTGCCAGAGCCAGCGTGGACCGTAACCACCACCACGTTCTGGACTGTGTTGTGTGTGTCGGTTGTTTAGAAGGTTGTGTGTGTGTGTGTGTGCAGGTGTCATGCTACATTCAGTGGAGAACGTTGTGAACACATTATAATTCTGGAGAACAGCAGACAGTCCAGACAGGAGGAAGTGATTGGCATCAGTGTGGGCGTGTCTCTGCTGCTCTGCTGCCTCATCATCGCCCTCTACTGTTGTCTAAAAAAGAGGTCGACTACCATCAAACAATCACCATGGAAACTGACACGTACTGTACTGACATGTACTGTACTAACACATACTGTACTAAACATATACTGTACTGACACGTACTGTACTAAACATATACTGTACTGACACGTACTATACTAACACATACTGTACTGACACGTACTGTACTAAACATATACTGTACTGACACGTACTGTACTAACACATACTGTACTAAACATATACTGTACTGACACGTACTGTACTAAACATATACTGTACTGACACGTACTGTACTAACACATACTGTACTGACACGTACTGTACTAAACATATACTGTACTAACACACTGTACTGACATATACTGTACTGACACATACTGTACTAAACATATACTGTACTAACACACTGTACTGACGCATACTGTACTAACACATACTGTACTAAACATATACTGTACTAACACACTGTACTGACATATACTGTACTGACACGTACTGTACTGACACATACTGTACTAAACATATACTGTACTAACACGCTGTACTGACACATACTGTACTAACATATACTGTACTGACACGTACTGTACTGACACATACTGTACTAAACATATACTGTACTAACACGCTGTACTGACACATACTGTACTAACATATACTGTACTGACACGTACTGTACTAAACATATACTGTACTAACACACTGTACTGACACATACTGTACTAACATATACTGTACTGACACGTACTGTACTAAACACTTTATCAAGGCAAAGATCCTGTACCATTACAGTCATGTTTACTTCAACCTGGTTTTATTTTCTATATGTCTGCTTCAGACGGCAGAAGGAGACGCTGCCATATAAAAGCTACAGTGGAGAGACAGCAGTGTGATCAGCAGCCAGACCACGACCTTCATTCATCATTTTTCTACTGTAGATGCCTGTTTGTTATTTATTAGTAAATTAAAAAATATATATTTATACCTGAATAAATTCATCGTTTCATGGTTTGTCTTGGCTTGATGTATGCTGTGGTCTGCTCCAGCTAAGGCAACAGAAATAATATTTACAATCTCAACACAAAAAAAAAATCTGCTTTGATAACACATATTATAATAGACGAGCATGTTATGGTGTATAATGCAACCTTTACCTATAGAACGTTTGTAAAAAGCACCTCTGCGCAGTCTGATGACGATGCTACGTATGATTCCTCTTCACGTCTTCATTAACTGCAACTCCACCATGCAAATCCGCACTTAAACATCATCATTGTCAAACTCAATTGCACAAGGGGCCAGAAATAATGTCATCACGTTTTTAATGTGTGTGTGAGGCATGTATGCCAGATCCACCCCGGCCACCACACATAAGATCTCCTGGCTCCTGGACCGTTTCCACTCCGGTCCTGAAGATATCCTGGCTCCTGGACCGTTTCCACTCCGGCTTGAAGATCTCCTGGCTCCTGGACCGTTTCCACTCCGGCTTGAAGATCTCCTGGCTCCTGGACCGTTTCCACTCCGGTCCTGAAGATCTCCTGGCTCCTGGACCGTTTCCACTCCGGTCCTGAAGATATCCTGGCTCCTGGACCGTTTCCACTCCGGTCCTGAACTTCTCCTGGACCGTTTCCACTCCGGTCCTGAAGATCTCCTGGCTCCTGGACCGTTTCCACTCCGGTCCTGAAGATCTCCTGGCTCCTGGACCGTTTCCACTCCAGTCCTGAACATCTCCTGGCTCCTGGACCGTTTCCACTCCAGTTCTGAAGATCTCCTGGCTCCTGGACCGTTTCCACTCCGGTCCTGAAGATCTCCTGGCTCCTGGACCGTTTCCACTCTGGTCCTGAAGATCTCTTGGCTCCTGGACCGTTTCCACTCCGGTCCTGAACATCTCCTGGCTCCTGGACCGTTTCCACTCCAGTTCTGAAGATCTCCTGGCTCCTGGACCGTTTCCACTCCGGTCCTGAACTTCTCCTGGACCGTTTCCACTCCGGTCCTGAAGATCTCCTGGCTCCTGGACCGTTTCCACTCCAGTCCTGAACATCTCCTGGCTCCTGGACCGTTTCCACTCCAGTTCTGAAGATCTCCTGGCTCCTGGACCGTTTCCACTCCGGTCCTGAAGATCTCCTGGCTCCTGGACCGTTTCCACTCTGGTCCTGAAGATCTCTTGGCTCCTGGACCGTTTCCACTCCGGTCCTGAACATCTCCTGGCTCCTGGACCGTTTCCACTCCAGTTCTGAAGATCTCCTGGCTCCTGGACCGTTTCCACTCTGGTCCTGAACTTCTCCTGGACCGTTTCCACTCCGGTCCTGAAGATCTCCTGGCTCCTGGACCGTTTCCACTCCGGTCCTGAAGATCTCCTGGCTCCTGGACCGTTTCCACTCCAGTTCTGAAGATCTCCTGGCTCCTGGACCGTTTCCACTCCGGTCCTGAAGATCTCCTGGCTCCTGGACCGTTTCCACTCCGGTCCTGAACATCTCCTGGCTCCTGGACCGTTTCCACTCCGGTCCTGAAGATCTCCTGGCTCCTGGACCGTTTCCACTCCGGTCCTGAAGATCTCCTGGCTCCTGGACCGTTTCCACTCCGGTCCTGAAGATCTCCTGGCTCCTGGACCGTTTCCACTCCGGTCCTGAAGATCTCCTGGCTCCTGGACCGTTTCCACTCCGGTCCTGAAGATCTCCTGGCTCCTGGACCGTTTCCACTCCGGTCCTGAAGATCTCCTGGCTCCTGGACCGTTTCCACTCCGGTCCTGAAGATCTCCTGGCTCCTGGACCGTTTCCACTCCAGTGCTGAAGATCTCCTGGCTCCTGGACCGTTTCCACTCCAGTTCTGAAGATCTCCTGGCTCCTGGACCGTTTCCACTCCGGTCCTGAAGATCTCCTGGCTCCTGGACCGTTTCCACTCCGGTCCTGAAGATCTCCTGGCTCCTGGACCGTTTCCACTCCGGTCCTGAAGATCTCCTGGCTCCTGGACCGTTTCCACTCCGGTCCTGAAGATCTCCTGGCTCCTGGACCGTTTCCACTCCAGTGCTGAAGATCTCCTGGCTCCTGGACCGTTTCCACTCCAGTTCTGAAGATCTCCTGGCTCCTGGACCGTTTCCACTCCGGTCCTGAACTTCTCCTGGACCGTTTCCACTCCGGTCCTGAAGATCTCCTGGCTCCTGGACCGTTTCCACTCCGGTCCTGAAGATCTCCTGGCTCCTGGACCGTTTCCACTCCGGTCCTGAAGATCTCCTGGCTCCTGGACCGTTTCCACTCCAGTGCTGAAGATCTCCTGGCTCCTGGACCGTTTCCACTCCAGTTCTGAAGATCTCCTGGCTCCTGGACCGTTTCCACTCCGGTCCTGAACTTCTCCTGGACCGTTTCCACTCCGGTCCTGAAGATCTCCTGGCTCCTGGACCGTTTCCACTCCGGTCCTGAACTTCTCCTGGACCGTTTCCACTCCGGTCCTGAAGATCTCCTGGCTCCTGGACCGTTTCCACTCCGGTCCTGAAGATCTCCTGGCTCCTGGACCGTTTCCACTCCGGTCCTGAAGATCTCCTGGCTCCTGGACCGTTTCCACTCCGGTCCTGAAGATCTCCTGGCTCCTGGACCGTTTCCACTCCAGTGCTGAAGATCTCCTGGCTCCTGGACCGTTTCCACTCCAGTGCTGAAGATCTCCTGGCTCCTGGACCGTTTCCACTCCAGTGCTGAAGATCTCCTGGCTCCTGGACCGTTTCCACTCCAGTGCTGAAGATCTCCTGGCTCCGCTCCTGGTCTGTTGCGACTCCGGTCCAGCAGGCGGCGCTGCCGCGCTGTACGGCCGAGTCTCCGCGCTGCGGAGCAGGAGAAGCGGCGCGTCCTGACCTGATGGAACATGTCGTAGTATGTTTGTGACGGACATGGCGACTCGCAGCCAGGCCACCTGCAGGTTCCTTCTGCTGTGCGCCGGAAGTGCTGTCAGGTCGGAGGAATAACTTGACTTCTCCCGCTCCGTGAGTCTGTATCCGTCTTTCAGGAGCAAGATGGCGAGGAAGTGGGGGCTCGTCGCGGGGGTCGCCGCCGCCGTGCTGGCGGGGGTCTACGTGCTGTGGGGTCCCGGTCCGGACCGGAGGAAGCGGAGGACAGGTGAGTCCCGTCCCGTCCCGTCCCGTCCTCTGGTGGCCGAGGGTCCGAGCTGACTGGATGTCGGTTCCAGGCGCGGTTCCTGGCCTGAGGAACCTGGGGAACACCTGCTTCATGAACGCGCTGCTGCAGGGCCTGGCGGCCTGTCCCTCCTTCATCAGCTGGCTGGAGGACCGGCAGGGACCAGGACGGCGTCTGGCCAGGACCCTGCTGCGGCTGCTGCGAGGTCCTCTTCACTTCACTTCTTCATTAATACACGAGTTAATACATGTATTAACCGAGCGTGATGTTGGGCGTCCGCAGCTCTGTCGGGCCGGGTCCCCGCCGGGGACGTGGTGCTGGACGCGGGCTGCCTCCTCCTCACCCTGCGCCTCTACCGATGGCGAATTCATTCTTTCGAGGAGCAGGTGGGCGCCGCTTCTTCTCCTCACGACTAACGTGGTGAACGGATGATCTGACCCATCTTCTCCCAGGACGCCCACGAGCTGTTCCACGTCCTCACCGACTCGCTGGAGGAGGAGCGCGGCGCCCGGCGCCCCGCCGCCACCCACCTGTTCGACATGAGCTGCCTGGAGGTAACGCAGGTACGAGGCCCCGCCCCGTCCCGCCCCGCCCGCTCACCCGCGTACGCTCTGTCTCCTAGACGTCTCCGGACTCCGCGGAGAAGAACCTGCTGAGCAGAGTCCAAGGTCAGGTACCCGAGTTCAGCCCTGTGTTTCTGTCTGCTGCTTTAATGACGGGGACGTCTGGTTATTTCAGGTCCCCTGCCCCCCGTCCCCAGTCTGTGGAGGAGCCGCCATCCCTTCCACGGACATCTGACCAGCTTCATGGCCTGCAAGTGCTGCAAACAGCAGGTGCTGCTCCCATCATCTCGTTTCCAACTAAGTCCTTCACGCTCGGCTCGCGTTTTAATGTCCGGTCGAATGTCCGCAGAGTCCGCTTCGCTACGACTCGTTTGACAGCCTCTCGCTGTCCATCCCTTCAGTTTCGTGGGTAAGTCCATCAGAGGGACTTCGTATCTTCTATTTATTTTAAACTGCTTTCATGAACTTTACTTGTGTCCTCCAGGGTGGTCGTGTGACTTTAGACCATTGTCTCCAACATTTCATCTCCTCTGAAACCATTAAGGAGGTGGAGTGTGTGAACTGCACCAAGGTACGGGACATGTCCATCCTCTTCGTCGTCACCATGCTGTGTAGAAAGCGCTTGATCCAGAACCTCCTACCTCCCGCAGATGCAGGCTGGAGATTCTGGACGCGTCCTTCAAAGTCGGAGATCAACTTTTACTAAGCAGCTTAAACTGGGAAAGGTACTTCTTAAAGCATCTGATCTTCTGTCCATCTTATTGGAGATCTACTCTGGAGATCTACTGGAGGTTCTTCTCTTGGCCAGTTGGCATTGGCTGACTGGCTTTCGTCCCTGTGTAGATGCCCCAGTGCCTCTGCATCCACTTACAGAGGTTAACGTGGTCAAATGATGGGACGCCCTGCAAGAGGCAGGAACACGTGCAGTTCTCCGAGTTCCTGTCCATGGACCGCTACAAGTTCTGCACCTCCAGCCGTGCCCAGAGAATGCAGATCTCCAGAGGTCACGCAGCTTCAGACATTTTGTTACGCTCGGCTGCACTAGAGATCCCAGGTTAACAGATGCTCCTTGTGTTTCCTCCAGATGTAGAACCCTGTAGCAGGAACAACGGGGCTTTTCCACCACTGCTGCTCGACTTCAACCTGCCCTGCACCTACAGGTTCTTCACCTTTCTTCTCACCTCCTCACCACTTGCACCAAAGGCCACCTGTTTTCACCACTCTGTTTTCTCTCACTTCTCCTGAAGCTCCGAGTACCTGTACAGACTGATGTCCATGCTGGTCCACCATGGCGACGTGCATTCTGGACACTTTGTCACCTACCGCCGCTGCCCGTCCCCTTTCAGCGCGCAGTGGCTCTGGGTGTCTGATGACTCTGTCCGCAGAGCCAGTCTGCAGGAGGCCCTGTCCTCCAACGCCTACCTGCTCTTCTACGAGAGGGTCCAGAAGAAGCAGACCCCTTCCCTCTGATGCCTGTTCTGATGTGACCTTCACGTGAATCGCTGTAAAATCGCTGCTGTCTGGATTTATCTGCCCAAATAAACTCGGATTCTGTTTTTACGTTTATTTGCCTTCACTTACAAAAATGAAACTTTCGTTTCAAGTCTTCCTGCCAGACGCTTTATCAGTAAAAGAATCCCTGACCAAGGGACCGTCCCCACACTCGGCTCCCACGGGGACGATTCGTCACGTTTCCAGAGGATTCTCCGCACTTCCGCAGTGTAGAGTACTGCCACGGTACTCAGGCCCCGTAACCAGACGGTCCCGATCCCGAGCTGCCACTGAGGTCCCCGGGCGCCTGTCATGGTGTCCACTGCTCACCCAGGGTGATGGTTAAATACAGAGGACACGTTTCACCGTGTGCTGTGGTGCTGCGTATCACAATGACAATCACGTCACTTTCACAGTATGTACAGTACAGGCCAAAAGTTTCATTTAATGTGTTTTACATTTACAGCATTTATCAGGCGCCCTTATTACAGGGACAGTCCCCCCCTGGAGACACTCAGGGGTAAGTGTCTTGCTCAGGGACATGATGGTAGTAAGTGGGGTTTGAACCCTGGCCTTCATAGTGTGTTCGAGTGTGTTACCCACTATCTTCATGACCATTTACGTTGGTAGATTCTCACTGAAGGCATCAAAACTATGAATGAACACATGTGGAGTTCTGGACTTAACAAAAAAAGGTGAAATAAGTGAAAACATGTTTTATATTCTAGTTTCTTTGCTCTGGTTACTGCTTTGCACACTCTTGGCATTCTCTCGATGAGCTTCAAGAGGTCGTCACCTGAAATGCTTCTCCAACAGTCTTGAAGGAGTTCCCAGAGGTGTTTAGCACTTGTTGGTCCAGCTCACCCCAAACCATCTGGATTGGGTTCAGGTCCGGTGACTGTGGAGGTCAGGTCTCCACTTTTTGTTAAGTACAGAACTCCACATGTGTTCATTCATAGTTTTGATGCCTTCAGTGAGAAAATATGAAGATAAAGAAGACACGTTGAATGAGAAGGTGTCCAGACTTTTGTCCTGTACTGTATGTCAATAAATGTCCCACTCGTGGGACTAATAAAGGATCTTATCTTAACGCTTTAAAGAACTTGAAAGTTGTATAATACTGACTATCCCTCATGATATTTTCAATATGGCGCCTCATCTGTGGTTCTCAAACACAGAGAAGAACAAGAAGAACCGTGGTTGTTTAATGGTTTATTCAGCATGCGTTCCGTTGTCTTTTCTCCTCACTTCCTCCCCGAGGCCAGGTACGCGTACCAGAACAGCGCCACCACGTTGGAGAAGAGAACTCGGAACTGGAAAGAACAGCAGAGGGAGATGGAATTAACGGCAATGTTCTCAGCGAAGCTGAGCAGGCCGTCAACACCGGCTCACCTGCACAGGAACGTAGTTAATGTTGACGAACTGGAACGGGGTCCAAACCTTCCAGTTCATGGTCAGAGCTGCTAAATAATCTCTCCTTACTTTCTGAGCAAAGTCCTGCCACCTTCTACCCTGCAATTCAAAGACAAAGTTATTCCACGTATAAAAGGTTGAAAGATTTGTGGGGGAAATGGCTGAAGGAGACCTCCAGAACGTTCATGACCAGGAAGAAGAGCAGGAGCAGCAACGGGGCATAGAGCAGGCGGTCCAGCAGCAGCCTCTTCACCATGAAGTGGGGCTGAGAGGCTGGCAGCAGAACCTCCAGCATCTGGTAGAAGTGGTGACTACAAGGCCCTGTGATGCACAGACTGACAGAACGCCGGTGGTGAGGGACGTCACGGCTCTCCACACCAAGCTGAACTTCGACCCCACGTCCTCCTACCCGTAACCAGCGAAGCGAAGCGGTCCCAGCGCGTCCAGGCTCTTCACCGGACTGCTGGCCTGGACAGATCTTCGTCCCTCCAGGGCCTGAGACAACACGTTCCCCAGCGCTGACAAGACGCCACTGCCAACACAGGCCAAGATGAGGCCACACATGACACCACAGACGAATAATGCCACCGTGGAGGCTCACCTGGTGATGGACTTGGTCATTATGGGATATTTGTGCAGAAGTCGCAGGTACTGCTGCAGGAGTCTCGCGAGAACGCGCATGTCGCACCCCGACAGGAGACCAGGCGACAATAACGCGGAGCGACGTGGACTCGGGACTCGGACCCCCGACCCCGCGTCACGTGACAGGGGTCTTCACTACGTGCATGTCCCCCTTCTCCCTGACCTCCGTCCATATGTCTCCTTAACAGAATTACTCCACTAACGCCGGATACTAAAATAGAAATAACCAACGTGGAGAGAAGCTCCGAGGTATCTGGAGAGGAACCTCGTGATAATAATTAACGCGGGGGGACCTGAGTCGGGGACCGTGTGTCGGGGACCGTGCGGGACGCTCCGCGACGTGCACTTTGACGACGGTCCCTTGCGCGCAATTGGCGGACGGCGTTCATGTGACGACATGATGAAGGATCTGCGGTCCAGCTTCTCCAGGACATGATGCGCCGCGGAGTCGCGCCTGGAGGAGAAGAAGGACCGTGATGGAGGACGACCTGTTCCAGCTGCGCCAGCTCCCGTGAGTTCCTTTTCCTGCGGGGAGGGTGGGCGGCGGGGTGCAGCATCATCTCCATCCATCATGGAGCATCTCGTCATGCGTGGTCTTCCACTGTAATGGAGCTGGCGTGAAGATGGTGGGCAGGGACGGAGGAGACCATGGAAACCACCTCCTCCATCTTCTTCCCTGATTCCCTGTAATTATTCATGTTCATGTTCTGGGTGACAGGACTGCTGTTTACTCCCCATTTACAGCATTGTCCAGAGTGACAGGGACATTCCCGCCCCTGGAGACACTCAGGGTTAAGTGTCCTGCTCAGGGACACGATGGTAGTAAGTGGGAGTTGAACCTTCTGGTTCATAAGTACCCACCAGGCTACTACCACCTACAAACCTTCACGTAGAGAAGCGGGACGTGAGAGGAGGAGTAGTTATTTCTTCTGATGCCCCGAGAGGCCCTTTTTACAAGGGGGAGGAGCCTGTAGGCATGATTGACAGCTCTTGCACATCTTACTTCCCAAAAAATCGCAGTGTTGGCAGATACGTCATAGCTTCAGCCATAAAACATCCAAGTAACGTGAAAAGACCAGTGGAACATCTCAGTCACTTCACAGGAAGAAGTTTGTCCTCCTCCCTTCCTCATAACAACACGTCTTCACCACAATCCTGGAGGTGCCAGTAGCAAGAACCTGATGGGTCACGGGCAGCATTTACCAGACGCCCTCATACAGAGCGACTTACAATCAGTAGTTACGGGGACAGTCCCCCCCTGGAGACACTCAGGGTTAAGTGTCCTGCTCAGGGACACGATGGTAGTAAGTGGGGTTTGAACCTGGGTCTTCTGGACCCAGATTTCCCAGGACGCGCCGTTTCACCGTCTGTAGCTTTATATGCAAATGAGGAGGAGAGCGGCCAATAGAAAAAAATTCCAGATCCGACCGCCTGAGCTTCTGCTCTCTGAACGGTGAAGCCGTTCACACCGACCGCCATTTCTAGCCACCGCAGGACCATAGACAGGCTGGAGGAACTCGGATTAATGTTCAATCATCTCACAAAGGGTGACTTGTGTATGGCAGCGTGGTGAAGTTCTGTCGCACCGGGGAGAGCAGCCGCTCTGAGGACGAGAGCGTGAGGAGGGAACATCAAGTCCAGATTGGGCCTGGACAGAACGATCTGGATGACGGTGCTCCAGTTCCCAGGGAGTTCGCCAATCCTACTGATGGTAGATCTTTCCAGGTTTCCCATGTGGCTGTAGATGCTGGTGAGAGTTCGGTCTGTGTTCAGGTCTCATTTGATTTCCTCTCAGACACCTTCATGGTTGAAGATGCAGTGGAGGCCATCGGCTTTGGAACCTTCCAGTGGAAACTGTCCATCCTAACTGGACTGTCATGGGTGAGAACTGGATGTTGGATCAATAATGAAACCAGTTGATTCAGATCATGTGACTGTTCAGTAATTGATGTTCATGTCTGGTACAGATGGCTGATGCTATGGAGATGATGATCCTCAGCATATTAGCTCCACAGCTGCACTGTGACTGGAGACTTCCCAGCTGGGAAGTGGCTCTGCTCACTTCTGTATGAAACACACATATGCATACACACACATACACTACACACACACACCACACACACCACACGCACACTCCACACACTACACACACCACACACACCACACACACACCACACACTCCACACACACACACACACACACAAACACCAACACACACTCCACACACTACACACACACACACCACACACACACACCACACCACACCCACACATACACCACACCACACACACACACCACACACTACACACACACACCCCACACACACATACCCTACACACACACACCACACACACCACACGCACACTCCACACACATACACACACCACACACATACCACCACCACACACACACACCACACACACACTCACCACACATACACACACACCACCACACACACATACACACACACGCACACTCCACACACATACACACACACGCACACACTACACACACACACCACACACAACACACGCACACTCACCACACATACACACACCACACACACCACATACACACCACACCACACACACATACACACCACACGCACACTCCACACACGCACACACTACACACACACCACACGCACATCCACACACATACACACACACACACACAATACACCACACACCACACACACACACACACACATACCACACACCACACACAAACCCCACACACACATTACACACACACCACACACACCACACGCACACTCCACACACATACACACACACGCACACACTACACACACACACCACACACACACCACACGCACAACATCCACACACACATACACACACCACACACATACACACACCACACACACACACCACACACACTCCACACACATACACCACACACACCACACACACATACACACACACGCACACTCCACACACATACACACACACGCACACACTACACACACACACCACACACACCACACGCACACTCCACACACATACACAACACACACAAACACATACACACACACACACACACACACACACACTACACACACACCACACACACCACACGCACACTCCACACACATACACACACCACACACACCACATACACACACACCACACACACACCACACACACATACACACACACCACACACACACAACACGCACACTCCACACACATACACACACACGCACACACTACACACACACACACTACACCACACACCACACACACACACGCACACTCCCACACACACACACACCACACACACCACCATACACACACCACCACACACACACCACACACACATACACACACACCACACACACACCCCACACACATACACACACACGCACCACACACCACACACACCACACGCACACTCCACACACATACACACACCACGCACACACTACACACACACACCACACACATACACACACCACACACACCACATACCACACCACACACGCACACACTACACACACACCACACACACCACACGCACACTCCACACACATACACACACCACATACACACACACCTTTGTTTTTATTGCAGCCATTTGCTAAATGTACTGCACCCCAAATGGCTGCAATATAACAGAGTGAACATTTTGAGGGGTTCGGAATACTTTCCGGAGCCACTGTTCTTTCTGTTGTCATGGAGTGTGTATCTCAGAAGATCACTTCTGTGGTCAGTTGTGCCTTGTCTATAACATCATTTATGTCATTGTCAATCAATTTGATTTTTAAAATCCAGTAAGCCGATATTGTGCCACGCGCCACAGCTACGTAGGGTGATGTTAGAATATGAAGAATAGAATAACGTTCTTTAAACGTTAAATAAAATGTTCTTCTTGTACAACCAGGTGGTGTTTGTTGGAATGATGGTCAGTTCCTCGCTTTGGGGGAACATAGCGGATAAGTACGGCAGGAAAGTGGTAATTAGAAACACTATTGGCTGATTGGCTTGTTAAATGTTGTTTACAGGTCAAGTGACTAATGTGTGTGTGTGTGTGTGTGTGTGTCACAGGGCTTGAAGATGAGTGTATTGTGGACCCTGTTTTATGGAATCCTCAGCTCTTTTGCTCCCATCTATGGATGGATTCTGTTCCTCCGGGCTCTGGTGGGATTTGGTATTGGTGGAGCACCACAGTCGTAAGTATTAAAATATCATTTACACCCAGTAGGAGTTCCTCTCCAGTAAACAATGTGTTTTTATGTCCGTGTACATATTCAGACCTCATATCTACTTCATGCTCCCATGATGTTCAACACAGCTTCTCTCCTTAGAGTGACACTGTATGCAGAGTTTTTGCCAATGAAGTCCCGAGCCACGTGTATTTTGTTGATTGAGGTACGAGCCACACTTCATTATGATTAATTAGACTCAGTGCAAGTGACACATCTAATGACGTGTCTTCCCTTGAGTAGATATTCTGGGCACTAGGCACGGTATTTGAGGTGATGCTGGCTCTGTTGGTGATGCCAACCCTGGGCTGGCGCTGGCTGCTGGCCCTTTCCACCATCCCACTCTTCATCTTCGCGCTTCTCTGTTACGTAAGTACGAGAGTGACTGAGACGAGCGCCGTTGTGGAGGTGAAGAAAGACTGCAGTCTGTGTGTTGGTGTTGAGAACAGTGGCTGCCAGAGAGCGCCCGCTACGACGTCCTGACCGGGAACCAGGAGAAAGCCCTGGCCACCCTCCAGCGCATTGCCAAGGAGAACCGAGTACCCATGCCCCTGGGGAAACTCATTGCTGCTAGACAGGTAATACCGCTGGTTTTACACTGCGTACTAGTTTTATTGGAGAGAAGTGACTAAAGCTCTTTGTAGGTGTGGTATTCTGGGTGATTTAGACACCCTCCTGTCCATATGTCACATGTGTAAGGTCGATCACGTTTTAAAATGCATCAAAACACAACAAATTGCTGAAAGCGTGCCATGCAGTATATATAACACTTACCATATATATAAATGAAAATGAGGTTTTCCCCTGAATGTATAAAACCACCCAATCATATCATAATTTAATGCTTTTAATTCTTTTTTCATAACTGGGCTTGGAAAACAGCACACAAGTGAAAGAAAATGACAGTTCATATATCATTTGACATATGCATACATATTTTGGTATAATGATATTAAGCAGTAAAACATGTTGTTCTGTTGTATATTAATTGTATATTTGAGATTTCAGTATCGGTGTTTTTTTATGCATCCTAACTAATATTTTGTCTGCTAGGAGGAACGTGGGAAGATCCAGGACCTTTTCTCTCAGAACTTTCGCTGGACTACCATCCTTCTCTGGTTCATTTGGTGAGAGCGAGTTACACCTTCCAGCTCAAATTGCCTGTATTTGACTGAAAATTCTGGTCAAACATTGAAATAAGAAAAGAAAACATTTACTGCAGTTAAATAGACATTGAACAGGGAAGAAGCTGGATCTCCTTCTCAGTATCGGGCCCTGCTTATGGAGAGGATATCAGGACATTTCCCTGTAAATGGCTGGGGTTCAAGTGGGGTATTTGAAGATTGTTAATTAACAGCTTTAAGGTCCATTTACTTCATTTGTCCAGAGCGACTTGCCGATCCCCCTGGACACGGCTCCGGGGCTCAGGTAGGGTAGAGGTAGAGGTTCATCTGAAGAGGTAACCCAAAACCATCAGGAGGTCCAGGAACCAGAAGAGCTTCCACAAGGCCGTGATGAACAGGCGTGGAACTGTGTTTGCGGGCTGCTTTGGTTGGACAGGCTGCTGGTTGGCAGGTGGAGTTGAGACAGGACCTCAGTATTGTTTGTGGAAGACATCATAAGATATTGTATGTGTCCGGATGTTGACCCCTGAGGAACATTATAACATTTTTATATTTATGTCAGAGCACCAGCGCAGGTATTGGACTGGGATTGGTAGAACTGAACCCACTGTATAGGGTCAACAGAGTGTTGAATTATTTTATTTAGCCAACAACTCAAAGAGTCCAAAATGAAACTTTTCTGTCTATTTCAGGTTTTCAAACGCCTTTTCTTATTATGGTCTGGTTCTGTTGACCACAGAGCTTTTCCAAGAGGGCGATGCATGTGGTGGTAAGTGTAAAAATGCCGTCCTAAAACGATTTAGCGTGAGGTGGCTGAAATGAAAATCTCTTTTGCACCCCGCGTTCAGTGTCCAAACGTAGAAAAGAACCAGCGTGCAGCCTGGAGTGCAAGTTCCTCATCTCAGACGACTACAAGGATCTGCTCTGGACGACCCTCTCTGAATTCCCAGGTCATTTTCTTTCATCAACAGCGCCTTATTAAATCCACCGAGCATCAACGCGCTGAGCGCACTTCATCCTGTACTGAACGACATTTTGCAGGCCTGCTTGTTACCCTCTGGGCGATTGATCGTCTTGGGAGGAGGAAGACGATGGCCCTGTGCTTCTTTGTGTTCTCCTTGTGCATTGTGCCTCTATTTGCCTGCATTGGAAGGTGAAAGAACGTTCAGTTGGCTTTTTACACAACGTATGAGGTTTGTATTCATGTATTTATATGTATGGGCTTGACTCTGCTGCAGGACGTCACTAACTGTCCTGATATTCATTGCAAGAGCTTTCATTGCGGGAGGCTTCCAGGCTGCGTATGTCTACACTCCTGAGGTTGGTGGCTCCATATTGTCATAAGAAGTGGTTAGAGTGACAGACTTCTCATCTGATATGTCACTGGTTTGTAGGTGTACCCTACAGCTACGAGGGCCCTGGGACTCGGCACCAGTAGTGGAATGGCCAGAGTCGGGGCTCTAGTCACACCATTTGTAGCTCAGGTGCAGAACCAGAAGGAACTATGATATTTAACATGACTGAAAACAGCACCGAGCCTCATTTCCAATCTACCTGCTTGTTCGTAGGTGATGCTGGAGTCGTCTGTGTACCTCACCCTGTCTGTCTACTGCTGCTGTTGTCTGCTGGCAGCCATCGCTTCGTGTGCCCTGCCTATAGAGACCACTGGGCGTGGCCTGCAGGAGGCTAGCCATCACGAATGGGGCCAGGAGATGCTGGGCCGCGATACGGATATTCCTCACTCCAGCTCTGGCTCGCAGGACTGAATGGAACAGTGGAAAGATGGAATGATGTGGTCATTAAGAAGGATCCAACCAGTGTCATGTGGTAGGAAACCACTGATATGGGATGTGCAGAAGGTTGTCTAGGGAGGAGCTTCCATAACTTCACATGAGAACGAAAGTGAACACTGTCAGCAGCTGTGTGGAGAGGTCATTTCATGAGGCCAGTGTCATAGTTTATTCTTTTCTCTTGCGTTTTTTCAAGTAAGTGTAGCAGATGGCTACCAAGACACATGCCCGGTACGAAACAACTTTCCTCTCACTAGGGTGGACTGATTAGATGCTGGGAGAAGAGTCATCTAAGGCTCAGTGGTGGCCATCTCCCAGCTTGAGAAGGTAGCATATGGGATTCTTTTCCCACAAATCTAGATGCCATATTGAGAGTTTGGGAACCCAGCTGACTGTTTTTGGCCTAAACGGTCTGTTGTTTGATACTGAAGACTAAATCTGCAACAGCATATATCATGTGAACATGTACACTGCATAATGCTTCATCACGTCATCAAGTAAGTTTTGGAGATTTGATGGGTACTTGGGGAGGAAGAGTTTGGGGTCTCTGTGCCCTTCGGTCGTGGAAAGAGAGTATGAAGATGTGCAGGACTGCATTTATGGATGAAGACCTTTCGATGCACGTGTAGGATGCTTGGTGACTGTGTTTGGTTTCGTTTGTTTGCGGTTGGCTGTATTGGTGGAGAGTGGAATAGTGAATAAATTCTGTGCGATGCCGTGTCCTGCAAGCTCTTCACACGCCTCCATTTTACGGCTGCATTCAGTGCACTGATCCTCGCCAATGTGTTACATGTACAAGCAAAATTAAAGAAGTACTTCGGATTTAAGTTTTCTTTTCCTTTTACTAGCTTGTATTGAGAACATTTGATGCTATAAATTTTAGGAAATTCTGCAAGAAACCTTTACTGAACAAACAGAATAATACATTCCACTTCACAGTTCATCATTTCCTGATTCTTCACATCTTTATTCTCTTTTCTGAAGTTATAATTGTGATCTGGACGTCCAGCCTCTTTGCTGCAGAATTTCGCCGAACAGCCGAGCAGCTTCCTGGGCGCAGCCGCGGTGGATTGTCAGTCCGTAGCCACCATGGCCATAGTTGTGGATCACCTGACAATATTAGTCATTTCAACAACAGAAGGACAATTGAGGATCAGCATGTGCGATGCCTGAAATCAGGAGTCCTCACCTCAAAAGTGGTCGGTCCAACTTGCATGGTCTCTCGGGTAAGTCGAACTTTACTGCGCACAGGCCTCAGTCCTGACCAATCTGTCACAATCTTGGCATGCTGAGAAGACCAACCCGGAATAAGTTTCCTCCACCACCATGTGACGTGGTCTATCGTGCAGCGTAGGCTCCTTTGCTACGACTTTTAAAATCACCAAATCTGACCTGCAGGCTCGGCTCTAGTTTGCAGGCCTCGTCCCAAATCCTCCTGTGATCTATTGAGCTGTTCTGTTCACTCCAGTTTCCCACCTGGAAAACCCCACCCACTGTCACCAGATCGCTCCTAAAGATCAAAACAGAAAAAAATACTGTTGAATGGATTAGATTCCCCGCCAGAATTCTCATCATGGACGATGTGGAGCTCAGTTCGGTGCTGAGTGGACGTGGTACCCTGGAATGATGTAGGGGGAGTTATTAAAAGTCCCTGTGAAGTGGTGGGTGAGGATCCAGTGCTTTAACCACGGAGCGTAGACCTGTAATACACAACAATCGAGAGCTTAAAAGCCGTCCGTCCAGGAAACTCGTCCAGGACCGATTCCCATCAGCAAGAGCCGACCTTCACAACCTGTCCTCGTCCAGGCTGGAGCTCTGGGTCGGCCTGCAGGTCTCCTGATCTCACGCCAGAACAGTTTATAATGACTTCGGCGCCGTCGTTCGCCAACTGACAACAGACAGGATAACAAAGGAATATTAACCTGTTTTCTAATATGATCTGAAATAATCAATCATTCGATTCAAAGTCCTTGGTAGACTTTCTGGAAAACCTTCAGAATTCAATAAAACGTCAAAAGTATGCTCAGTGCAGATCTAAGAAAGAATGGAGATGTAAAGACACCAGGACGGCATCAAATGATCAGAAAGTGTTGCCACTTTTATCTGGAAACTCATCCTGAGCTGAGATGACGTTTAGGAACAACCAGACATTTATGGTCAGAGAAGACCAGAGGCAGGGGAGTGGAGTGCTGCCAGTGGGACGGGTACATGGGTACAAGTTGGATGGAACAGTGAATGTGCGATTTTCATGAACATATCAATTTTGAGAAAAGGAGATCAACATGCTCACATTTCCAGCAGAAAACAAACCTCTTCAAACGAATTGACTTTCCTCTGATAAAAGCGGACCCCTCTGCTTCTCAACCTAATCCAGGGAGGAAATAATGACTTTTAACATGTGAACATGCAGATACATCTACTTCTGCAGCTAGATGTTTGGATTCTACTCACCAGTCCATCAGCCACGGCAGGTACGTCCTTCCCTCCACCATCAGCGCAGTGTTGAACCAGCCAAAACTTAAATGAAATATTAAAAGTCAGATGAGCAAGTGTCATGGACTGAGATGGCGGGGTGCTTTTTGTGTACAAGTCGAGCGATTGCGTCCTCCGTGTCCACGTTGGGACCGTCTCTACCATCTCTGCCAGGGATGTCCAGGTCTATCTGTCAAATGACATACGCAGCGTCTAGTCTGTTCTCCTCAGATAGTGGAACGATCTTCTTATCTTCTATCTGTTCAGAGAGCAGCTCCTCTCCTAAACGCCAATTATCTGGAAGTACCTGGACAATTACAGTTGGACGGGAGCAGCGCTTGTGATGTATGTTGCTTTTGTCATTTCGTCATTTCGTAGTTATGTATTTTATCATTGCTAATGACCAGCTGAAGAATCCTCTGGAGAGGTGCTAGGTTGTGTGTTTCCTATAACCACATCTATCCAATAATCACCAATCTCAATAACTGCATTCGGCCCCGCCCAACAACCAACACTCCCCGTACTTCTCCACATAGCTTCCTCACAAACTGATCAGGGTGATCAGGGCTATCGTGTCACTGTCTCTCTACACAGGATACTGCTGTGTATAGAGTGTGTAGTACCTGTATCCTGGGAACATCTTTAACTCGCGTTCAGAGAGCTGTCGGAAGCCCAGCACGGTGTCTCGGAATGACGGTTCCTGCAGAAGAACACGTCCGTGTTATTTCACTGCGGGCTGAAAAGTCCACTTTCTCAGGTAGGTACTCACAGGCGCCGTCTCAGTGCAGAGGTTGTACCCGGACTGCAGGAAAATTCCCATCTTGACAGAATCTGGAGACCTCAGGCAGCTCAGCAGATGTTCAAATGTCTCCTTGTTCCACTGCCTGCGTAGGCAGAGATCCTGATTATAAACCAGTGGGGTCAGGACGGTGGACGGACTGAAGGAGCCTCCTCACGTCTCCTGCGCGTTCCCATGGTACAGGTACGGCTGCCAGAGGCCGGCCGCCCCGTCGCTGGTGGTGAGGGGGGTGAAGCGGTCCGCGTGCACCTCTATGGTCAGAGGTCCGCTGGCATGGAACCGCTGGTAGATGCTCTGAGCAGTAGAGAGACCACTGACTCCAGCGCCGATGACGGCTACCCGCATGTCTGGGAAGCCGGCAGAGGTGTCGTTTCTCATTAGAGTGCTTCAAATGCGATTTATTTTTCATTATTTATATATTATTTAAAAATATATATAAATATGTAAATGCTCATTTTTTATTACTTATATAATCTTCTGACAGCAGGTTTGTTTGGTTGATTGACATTACAGCAATTTTGAGCTTTTCGGTGTACATTTCCATTTGAAAAAGTGACGTGATTGTCATTGTGAAACACCGCAGCACAGCACACGGTGACACAGGCTGCAGTCGGCTGGTTTCTTTATGTGGCGGCTTCATCTCTGGAGGAAGTCCGAGATTCAGAGCCGTGTGGGTGGGGGGGTTTTGGGGTGGAAGGGGCAGAATGGGTGTTTGTTGGAGACCGGGGTAACCCCTCAGGATAACGTTAGCAGGTATGGCAGGAGCACCACCAATATTGGTATTGGTATTGGCCTTGAAGGAAAGCGAGTGCGTGAATGCGAGTGCGTGAGAGAATGAGTGAGTAGTTGAATGAGAGAATTAGAGAGTGAGAGAATGAGTGAGTAGTTGAATGAGAGTGTGAGTGAGAGAATGATAGAGTGAGAATGAGAGATCAAGAGAATGAGTGAGTAATCGAATGCGAGTGCATGAGAGAATGAGTGAGTAGTTGAATGAGAGAGTGAGAAAATGAGTGAGTAATAGAATGAGAGAGTGAGTGAGAGAATGAGTGAGTAATCGAATGCGAGTGCATGAGAGAATGAGTGAGTAGTTGAATGCAAGTGCATGAGAGAATGAGTGAGTAATCGAATGCGAGAGTTCTCATGGGATGATGACGGTTTTGCTGAATCATAAAAAAGCTACAAATTTCAGTCCAAAGAGCCTAGATATGACATGATAGACCAAACGGTTTAAAAGAGCTGCATTCTGCACAAACTGACTAAAACAAAAGCAGCGTGTTTAGTTTAGTTTTGAGCAACTAGGTTCAAAAACATATACTGCCAACAGTGCACATAATCCTAATTATTAATCAGAACAAAAAATACTCTCCAAACCCCGTGCCAGTAAATATAAGATCCGGGTCAATATTTCAGTACTTAATGTCTAACAAATGGTTGATTGTATGTCATGCATTTTCGGTTGACTCTCACACCTCTTACCTGTGGCTCTTCTCGGGACTGATGAGCTCTTGGTTGAGCTCCCTGCTCTTCTATCTTCATCAATGATTCATCAGTTTTACAGCCTCCCGTAGCTCATGTACGTAACCTTACGACAGTAACTCCTGCAAAATCACTATAAACTGTGAGAGATTTGCACACTTGCAGAATGCACTTTCTGTGGTGACATGGATCTTTAATTATAACAGAAAATATCTTATTTATGGTTAAAATAAAACAATTTTAGAGACAGTGCTTAAGAATAAAGTACCGTACTGAAACAATTATTTGTCCACCAGGCTCTGATCGGCATGCTGAAATCTTTCAAAATGAAGAAATATTGACAGGTTAACTGTAGTTCAATCACAGTTGTACCATGAGACATCCAACAGACCAGGATGGGATTATTGTGCAACTGTGAAGATTAATGAATAACCTTCATCTCCGCTCCACCGTGTCCTGCATTAAACTTTGTACTTTTCACCGACGGCCACTGGATTTACTGCGGGGTGCGACCACTACAGCGCCACCTGCCAGAACCGGCGCATGATGACCACTGATGAGCCTGAAGTGGACGAGACCGAGGTTGGTGTTGTATATGAAGACGTGGCGGCCATCTTGGACACCGCAAACTCATCATTGAATTAATCACATTGTAGTGAACCATTCCTGAACCTGACTGATTGTCCCTGACTAAGCTTTTTGGATTTTTCTGGTCTGCTTCTGTTTGCCCCCGATGACAACGTACCACCACTACGTCCCTGACGATCCTACTGCTTCTGTCTACGACAAGCCTGTCTGGTGCCGACCGCTTGCTGTTCTCCAGCATGCTGCTTTCCTCTACAGCTACGCCACGGTAGACTCTGTTTGCCCTTGTCTCCACCATGTCCTCCTCTCGCCCCAGAGCGAGCCCCGGGACTGTGTCACACTAATCCATTCAGTCAGTCCCGTAGACCTGTTGCTTCCTCTGCTGCTTCCACTGCATCCATACATGCACCCCAGGACCAGGGAATGACAATTACAGATATCATACTTGCATTAAAATACACACGTCTTTCATGCTGGTGTCATCAACAAAAACAACACACTAGACCCAAAGTGATCATAAATAGCTCCTACAGTAATGATCCCCATCATATCATGTGAGAAACTGAAATCAGTTCTCTTAGTTCCTCTCTGCTTCTACTATAAACCATGTATGTAGCAGCGTTACCATGACACCCAGTTTACTCTTCTCTTATGGACCTCATCACAGTTCAATATCCTTCATCAGCTCAAATACACTGTTGCTCTGGACTAGATTAACAGGGTGCTTAGTTGCTCAGATGATCATGTTCAACATCATCTTTTTTAAGTAACAGAAAATATGATGAACCTACTGAGCACATCGGCAAGTGTTGTCCAGTGGAGCCACATCCCAGTCAAGAGGAGTTAAGCAAATGAGGATGTGACATCAGAGTCCATATAAAAGCCTGTCTGTCGGAGGAAAGAGCTCATCGCTCATCCAAGCAAAAAGACCTGAAGTCATCATCTCAGTCACAGCATTGTCAGGTAAGCGACTGCTGTAACACACACACACACACACACACACACACACACACACACACCTGGTCTGACCCTGGCATCAACACTGACGTTCACCATCGATCAGGGAAGGTTCTGCTGTGTTCCTGCGTGATGCATGCATTGAGAAGACAGAGTTGGAGCACAAGGCAATCAAGTGATTCGTCTTAAGCGACTGGGAACTCAGCGTGGAACAATGAGGCAGTTGTGGGGCTGAGAAATGGTCAGACCCAGCAGCCAGTGAGCCCAGAATTTCATAAAATGCAGCTTTTTAATCATTCCTCGTCTTCCATGGTGATTGTTTTTACATGTACAGCATTTACCAGACGTCCTTATCCAGAGCGACTTACAATCAGTAGTTACAGGGACAGTCCCCCACTGGGGACACTCAGGGTTAAGTGTCCTGCTCAGGGACACGATGGTAGTAAGTGGGGTTTGAACCTGGGTCTTCTGGTTACCCGCTAGGCTCCTAGCACCCTGCATGCATGTGTGTTTGTGTGAAAATAATGAGCAAAATTGTTACTAGAGAACACGCTGCTGATGAAGAGAGGATTGGTTTTTGGTGTGTGGGCCGTTTCACCGCTATTTAATGTCGGTGTTGAGGTCATGAGTTTCAGCTGAAATACCACATTTTGTTTCCTCATGAAAACAATCCTTTCAGATTTCGAAGACCTGATTTCCAGCATGACACTAACTCCCTGCTGCACATGATCATGTCCCGTCTCAATGTCCACTTATGGCACTTGAATGGAGGCATTGTGGGCAAAATCATATACACTGTAGGACAGGGACTGGCTGCTTTACTGATGGAGAAAAACGTAGTGCTGCAGTTCCATACAGAGTTCTATTTACCAATATATTTATCGATCAGCAGTTACAGGGACAGTCAGGGTTAAGTGTCTTAATCAGGGACACGGTGGTAGTAAGTGGGGTTTGAACCTGGGATCATAGGCAAGTGTCTAAGAGTGACTTTAGCTCCGTGTAAATACTGCACTCGTTTGGAACTGATGAACAACTGGATGATTGTGGATTCATGAAATGGGTCTTCATGGCAGATCAGCTGAGCAACATTCACTATGATCTCCACAAATTCTGCTGTTGTGGAGGAAAGGAGTGATGAATAAATTCACTTCACAGTCTGATGGAGGAGGACGTTCCCGCCTGAATGGATGTCTCTGCAGGGGATTGCATGTGAAACTAAGACAGAGAACTGGGTTCTTTGGTACTCCAGAGACAGGGTGGAGTAAAATAACACCATATCTGCCTTTACAGACTGAGATGGGACAATATCAAGCCAAGGAGGAGGAAGGAGGAGCCACACGTGTGGGTGTGGGAGGAACAGAGCTCTTTCTGGAGCCGTCTGAAGGCCCTTCAGAGGCAGAGACACCTATCTGGGAGCAAGATGACACAAGAACTGACCACGGTTCTCTGAACATGACTGACAGAGCTGGGGGACACAGAGAAGCAGGACAGGAGAAAAGTGAGGAAGCCGAGGATAGGAAAGGCATGGCTGATAAGCAGAGTCTGAGGATGGACACACTGGCTGAGGACGGGGACAGAGCTCCTGACCTGCTGAACCTGATTCACAGTGGTGATCCAGCGAAGGAGTACGGCGTGAGGAGAAACATGCTGTCTGATCACCAGGCTGAAAAGTCATCCTGTGGAGAAGATACTGATTTATGTCCTGGATCCACCACCGACAATGTCAACAGTGAATCTGCTGATCTGAACAAAAGGAACAACTACACGGACATCTCAGAAATGTTGTCCATCAATCCCAGTCATGCATCTCAGGAGGAGAAGAAGACTCACCAAACTGACATGGTGGAGTTTATTAACCCAAACCTTTCTGATTACCAACAGGGAGACACGAATAAAGGAGACCACCCTGCTGGTGGCAATGGGATGATGGAAACCTCAAATAGCAGATGTTCTCCTAAAGCATGTGATATTGTGAATAGTCAGGAGACCCTGGAGACCACCGAGCGCCTTGCTGCTGCTGTGTGTCCGCCTGAAGCTCAGTCAGTTCTTCTTACGACCCGCACGTCCACCCAAGATTCTGCTGCTCAGCAGGACACCACACAAACAGACCATTCAATACAAATTAAAGGAATGATAGAACAATGCGACCTTCTCTTAAGTAAGATTATGTCTGCAGAGGAAACACAGAAGAACTTGCCTGATGGGACGTTTTTAAAAACCGTGAACCAGGCTCTAAAAGAGGACAACGCAGAAAAAAAACTTCTCCTCTGGAAAACCAACCAGTGCCCTGAAGATGAGAACAAACGTGAAAAAGACACTAAACACGAGGACTCGAGACTGAAGCAGACTGAACAACGTTCGGCCCAAAGAAGCACAGCGGTTCCTGAGCGCGTCCAGACTCCGGACTGGCTGAAGGCCTCAGAAGCTCCAGATGCTGGAACGGTGAAGGTCGCGCTCATGAAGGCTGCCTTTGACAATCCTAAAAGATCTCAAAACTCGCCGCTTGAGAGGAAACCCACTCTGGAGAAAAAGGGTAAGATTTAACTTTGCTTTTGGTTTGTTTAGCTGGTTACAGAATAGATGGCAGCTGAAATGAATGAGCTGGGAATGATGAATAGTATTACTGGAAAATACTATTAAAATCATCTACTAAAGCATCTGGAAAACAACAAAAAGCCTTTCCAAGAAGTGACCATTTCTTTCGGAGTATAATGTACAGCCCGACATGCAGCCATTGTGTTGAAGCCCCTTTGGTCTTGTTGGGAAGAATATTTTCGCACACAATATATATCAAATAAAAACTCAGACTTGTCAAACATTTAACCCAAATGACTAAACTGCTCCAAATGTTCATAAGGTAAATGCCATGAGGTAAATGTGAGAAAATTCATATCTTACATTTAATATCAGTCATTTTTAGAAATGGCGCCATCTAATGGCCAACCAGAGACGGTTCTACATTTGAAGTTCTACATTTACAGTATTTACCAGACGCTCTAATCAAGAGAGCCTTACAATCAGTGGTTACATTGACAGTCCCCCCCTGGGGACACTCAGGGTTAAGTGTCTTGCTCAGGGACACGATGGTAGTAAGTGGGGTTTAAACCTGGGTCTTCTGGTTCACAGTGTGTTACAACATCAACAACAACAGCAACATTTATTTCTTATTGTCATTGTGAAAGCACAGCACACAGTGACACAGTGAAACGTGTCCTCTGTATTTAACCATCACCCTTGGTGAGCAGTGGGCACCAAGACAGGCGCCGGGGACCAGTGTGTGGGGACCTCAGTGGCACCTTGGTGATTCGAACTGGCAACCTTCTGATTATGGGGCCATTTCCTTAACTGCTAGGCCACCACTGCCAAATTAGGGGGGAGAGTGAACAAGATTTCCACATTTGGGGAATTCACCGGAGTGCAATGGCTGAGACAATTCGTCCAATAAGAGAGAAAGTCCTACAGTTGTAGAGGTGGAGAAGTCCAAAGTGTAGTAAAGAGCATCTGTCCATGTTTGGAGGTGCTGGACAGGGCAGAGTAGGTTCTAGTCCAGTGTCATGGTGGACATTACATGTCCTCGTTTATCAGTTGTCTGGAACCAGGATTTATCTGCTGGTCTCTTCACTGGGGTCTGCCGGTGGCATCGTACGACCGATACTGAAATATGTGGTAACAGTGGAATATTGGGGCTACAGTGGCCCGGTACCCTAACTAGGACAGCCTAACTAGGGTGAATTTAACACTGTCTGTGTTGGGCTACTACCAACTTGCGGTTCTCTGTTGCTTCTCCTACTTTACATACTTGTAGAATGAATGCGAATTAAATCCAGTTTATCGGAACCTTTTCCGCAAAAACTTCTTAAACTCTTCACTTTACTTCACTTAAAAAACAGATAAACCACCTGAGAGTCCGTCCAGCTCTCTGATTGGCTGGATGGGCTGTCGCTCAGTCCCGGCCTTCCAATCACGGAGCTTTTATCCCGGGGGGGCGGGCGGAGTCGCGGCTGTTTCCGGCGCATTGGTCCCTAATCCAGGGAAAGGAGAGGAGGACCCCGCCGCACGCTGGAGCGCCACCGGACAGGCTGCAGGATCCCCCCGTCAGTCGCCCTCGTTCCCTCGCCGAGTAGGTAAGGGTGGCCGCCACCGCGGCGGGTTCGGGTTCGGCCGCCCGCCGGGTTTCGTGTTGAGCCGCTGAAGTTTGTTTTCCCCGGAATAACACGTGTTGATGCCGGACTGAAGTCCAGGAGTGCCGCTGGTGGCCCGCGGATCTGACCCGTACCGGGGACCCCGCCGTTCTGACCCGTACCGGGGACCCCGCCGTTCTGACCCGTACCGGGGACCCCGCCGATCTGACCCGTTCCGGGGAGCCCGCCGATCTGACCCGTACCGGGGACCCCGCCGTTCTGACCCGTACCGGGGACCCCGCCGTTCTGACCCGTACCGGGGAGCCCGCCGATCTGACCCGTTCCGGGGAGCCCGCCGATCTGACCCGTACCGGGGACCCCGCCGATCTGACCCGTTCCGGGGACCCCGCCGTTCTGACCCGTACCGGGGACCCCGCCGTTCTGACCCCGTACCGGGGACCCCGTTCCGGGGAACCCGCCGATCTGACCCGCACCGGGGACCCCGCCGTTCTGACCCGTACCGGGGACCCCGCGGATCTGACCCGTACCGGGGACCCCGCCGTTCTGACCCGTACCGGGGACCCCGCCGTTCTGACCCGTACCGGGGACCCCGCCGTTCTGACCCGTACCGGGGACCCCGCCGATCTGACCCGCACCGGGGGACCCCGCCGTTCTGACCCGTACCGGGGACCCTCCCTGATCGTTCACCCTGTCAGAACGTTTTAAGTTCAGTATTGGACCAAGTTCACTTCCTGTCCAGATACTGCAGTAATGAACACCAATATTCTTCAAAGAAGACGGGAAGTTCCAGGAAAAGTTGGGGGTGTTTTGCTGGTCGCTGCAATGACTCCACATTACACAGTTGTACCATCAGAAGATTGGGTTGAAGGTTCAGGTTGGCGGTTGCAGCCACGCCCTAGTTTCTGAAGATCGAGATGATCTGGATGATCTGTGGTCTGGTTGGTGACCTGCTGTAGGATCTGAACAGGAAATGGTCAAGCTTCAGTGTAAAATCAGGCCTGTGATGCAGGAAGCGACCGGTGGCTGGAGAGGAAACAGCTGACCTGGGCTGAACATCATTTGGATTTTATTGATGGTGCTTGTTGTTTTAAAGATGCTTTTTTTTCTGATTCTCATTACTGTTTTGACTGTTGCGACAAGTTGTAGTGTGACCGTAACCATGCTGAAATTTACAGAAAATGACACCTACTGCCACTGTGGGCGTGGTCACGTTGACTGGAATTAAAGCGCCTGATAACCTGCATGATGGTAGTGGGCGTGGTCACGTTCACTAGGAATTAAAGCGCCTGATAACCTGCATGTTGGTGGTGGTAGTGGGCGTGGTCACGTTCACTAGGAATTAAAGCGCCTGATAACCTGTGTGTTGGTGATGGTAGTGGGCGTGGTCACGTTCGCTGGAATTAAAGCGCCTGATAACCTGCATGTTGGTGTTGGTAGTGGGCGTGGTCACGTTCACTAGGAATTAAAGCGCCTGATAACCTGCATGTTGGTGTTGGTAGTGGGCGTGGTCACGTTCACTAGGAATTAAAGCGCCTGATAACCTGCATGTTGGTGTTGGTAGTGGGCGTGGTCACGTTCACTAGGAATTAAAGCGCCTGATAACCTGCGTGTTGGTAGTGGGCGTGGTCACGTTCGCTGGGATAATCTTGAATAGTAAATGACAGACTATAATATTAATTTTTATTAGTTTATTTATATTATATATGACAATCGTTAAAAAAAATCCCCTCATGATCATGGATTCAATGTAATAATTTATCATCATCTGATGTTCTTTTATGGAAGGGTGTGTTGCAGCCCTGACTGGAATCTTGATAAACTTGTTTGATGAGAACAAAGTCCACGGTGATTCAGTATTGTCGCACTTTACCGTATACTGTAGGATGGCTCCGGCAGATTATTGTTTGTTGGAAATCCAGATTCCCTCCATTATCCTCTGTCTTGTCTCTGAAGACCAGCATCTCTTCACTTCTTCACCTCTTTACATGTATTTGTCTCTTTAGAGATTCAGATTAATCTTGTGACGTCCCATACAAACTGTTATTAGAGGAACAGTCAACATGGACCCGTGTCCAATGTGCAGTCCCTCAGGGTTTAGTCCTAAAACCATTATCATTCTTAATTTGCATAAAAGATATTGGCACTTGCTAAACTGCATACATTTGTGAACCCAACTGATGGCGTTCGAGTAGCGGAGTGGCAACCAATCATCGATTCACTGCCATCTTAATTCTGCATGAACACATCTGATTGGCTGGAGTTTTACATTCAATGCGCAGTGACAGACCCACAATTAATTTCTGCAGTGAATGGGGAAAATGCCTCCATGTGAGAAGGGAAGAAATTACAAATGCAGTGACATTTCATACAAAATACAGGGTGGGTCATTTATATGGATACACCTTAATAAAATGGGAATGGTTGGTGGCATTGAACACATTTTATAAGTGGTCAGAAACTTGTAAATAACTCATGAAAGAATAAAGTTACACCATTGTTTTTCTTGTGAAATTACCAATAAATTTGATGTGTCACATGACCCTCTTCCTATTGAAAAAACAAAAGTTGGATTCAAAATGGCCACTATGGTCACCACCCGTCTTGAAAAGTTCCCCCCCTCACATATACTAATGTGCCACAAACAGGACGTTAATGTCACCAACCGTTCCCATTTTATTAAGGTGGATCCATATGAATGGCCACCCTGTATATGACAGAATCAACCCCAGATGTGAGCTACTAACCACACCACATGTGGTTCTGCGAGAACCTGCGATGTGTGACCTATTAATAAAGGAAGAAATTTAGGGGGAATGTGGTTTTTTTAAACATGATGGAATGGTACAATCCACTGTAAGACCTCGTCACTTTATGTTCCTCTACAATAAGGATGTTGAATAGACCATGTCGCGCTCCCATCGGCTTAGCAGCTGGTCACTGGTGAAGATGTGGTCCAGTCGGCCGGGAATTAGCCGCCACTAATCGATCCCCTTCTGACTGCATCTTATCATGATGATAGTTGGGACTGGAAGACTTCATGATATGCTCTTGCATGTCTCCATAACAGACTGTTAAATATTGTAATGCTCCACTGTGAAAGACGCGGTGGTCAGGAAGGGGAGGAGGCTTTGGCATCATTGTTGAGGAATGGAATTTCAGCAGGAATTTGTTCACACTGGTGCTGCTGTGTACAGGATTGAGGTGGCGTCACAAAAACCAGGCCAGCAAGTTCATGCATAAGAGTTTGAACCCGCCACTGGGAGGGTTTGCGTGTTAAGTGGCTTTTTAAAGCTCATTAATCCAGTTCATTCGCTCAGCTAGGCAGAAAACTAGAATAGCAGTAGATGTTGAAACAGTCATGAAATGATCTACAGATATATAATGTATAGATGTATTATCCTGTCTCGTAATACAGCCTTCAGCAGACAAACCTGGCAACATCATTCCCGTTCTACAACATCACCTCCTGCTTTGCTTCCTCTGAAGTCTTCTCCTCTCTCACATGAGAGACTACATCTGCATAGGAAACAATCTGCACTTCACCCTTTATGACTTTGTGATGTTTTATCAAAATGTCTCTTGCAGATATGTTCAGACGAGTTGTGCGGCAGAGCAAGTTTCGACATGTGTTTGGCCAAGCAGTGAAGAATGACCAGTGCTACGATGACATCAGGGTGTCACGGGTCACGTGGGACAGTGCCTTCTGTGCCGTGAACCCAAAATTTGTTGCCATTATCGTTGAGGCCAGTGGGGGTGGAGCCTTTCTAGTGCTTCCTCTTTCTAAGGTAGGTTCTGATTGGTTCAGTCTAACAGACGTGGCGTTGGGACGTGGACATTCTGTAAATTCAGTACTTATAAAACGTGTCCAAGCCTGGAGAATTTCATTCATACACATGACTACATTTTTATGAAAGTTTAACAATTTTTTGAGTGATTAGAAGGATTTTATTGTACTTTCTTGTACTATGTTAAGACATGAGAAAAGTGTTTTGTCTTTTGTTCACTGCACAATTGTCAAGTAACATTTATCTGCTTTGAACATTACAAAAATAAAAGTATGAAATGAATATATGAAGTATTCTCCGAATACTGCACGTGAGTGGAGTGACAGGAACCTGTTCTTCCCACGTCACACGTGGCATCACGTGACATACATGTCCACCACGCTGCAGTGGCTGAATAATGAACTGGTCCTTGTTTTCACTAAACAATGACATTTCTGGGTCCTAGTTTGACTCTTCAAGCACTAACGCAAGTGAAGAGCACTTGGTCATCTATGGTGGGACCGTGTAAAAGACATACTGGAACGAAGCACTGGCACATTTCTGGTGTTGATAGTCTATCACAGGATGTGGAAAAAGATGGACTAGCAATAAAATGATTAATGAAAGAAAAAAAAAGCTTAAGAAATTATAAATAGAAAATAAACAAAATTAATATTTCTATATTTTAATAATAACAGCAGTTTGGCCAAAATTGACACATTTACCTGCAGTAATTAGTTATTCTATTACTTTCTTCCTTTTTAGGACCACCCTCCCCCCAAAACAATGGTCCAATTCCCAGTAACTGGCATTTAGCGGATGCCCGTAACCGTTACTGTAGTATTACTTGGAATTTTATCGCAGTTGTAAGATATTGTGCACAGCTCATTTACTCGACCGTCACTGGAACAGAATCCAGCTTGTTTAACTGTAACATAAGATCACAATATCGCTCTTAAATGGTTACTTTGAAAGTGAAGTGATTGTCACTTGTGATACACAGCAGCACAGCACACGGTGCACACAGTGAAAATTGTCCTCTGCATTTAACCATCACCCTGAGTGAGCAGTGGGCGGCCATGACAGGCGCCCGGGGAGCAGTGTGTGGGGACGGTGCTTTGCACAGTGGCACCTTGGCGGGTCGGGATTCGAACCGGCAACCTTCTGATTACGGGGCCGCTTCCTTAACCGCTAGGCCACCACTGCTGGATGTGGTTACGGTTTGCCATACTACCCTCCATTTTTAACACTGACTATTTTAGTGTGTGTTTCGGACCATGACTAACAGAGAATTAAGCTTTTTTTCCCAATTTTATTAATCTGCTGAGCTACATTTTACTTACTTTTATACTTCTGAGTCGATTTTAGAGCACAAAGGTATTTGCCTCTGAATGTACATATGTACCAAAATGATTAGTTTTGAAAGAGCACTCTTGATTATTCACCTGAATTTAGGTGAAAAGAAGTGCCAGTGAAGTGATTGTCATTGTGAAACACTGTAGCACAGCACACAGTGACATGGTGACACGTGTCCTCTGTATTGAACATAACCCTTAGTGACAGTGGGCACCATGACAGAGGCCGGGGAGAAGTGTGTGGGGACGGAACCTTCATCAAGGGCACCTCAGTGGCTCCTTGGTCTGCTTTCCACCACTGCCCCATCACTTAAGCACAACAGAATGTCTGATGTTCATTAAAATGATTACAAATGATCATTGATACAGAAATTTCGAACCCTATACTGATATAAAGGATGGTATTATATACTGCTTTCACATGAATAAATAAATTAATAATGTTTTGAGCCAAACTATAAAAAAAAAAAAAAAAAAACTTCTCATGCACGTTGTGCAATTACGTAATTGGAAAACACACATAAAAGTGAAGGCTCGGCCTTTCTTATTCAACAGTATTGCTTGACCGTAGCAATTAAAATATTCATATCAGGCGCTTGAACAACTACTTTACTCCACTCCCGAAACTATAGAATTGCGAGTGATGGTCTTCCAAATGCTTCGCTAAGTTTGTCGTTGTGCTCGCTTTGACAGCGACAACTTTGAAGCATTTCTTGCAAACAGGCTGGTCCACATCTTTTGGTTTTTCTCCTTCATCGTGTTGATATCTGAAATACTTGAGACTGCTCTTACTTTTGATTGCCGGTGAGAGGCTGTCCGCTGTAGAACCGGCTGATGCAACACTGGAATTTAAGGATTGATATAAATATATTGAATAAATATATCAAATACATCGATTAAATATCGATTTATTATCGAAGTATGTGAGAATCTTTTTTTTTTTATTTTTTACTATATTCATCACAAGTATAAAACAATGAAAGGAAACAATTTCCGTGAGATGAATCTATTGTGACTGTTCAATAAAGGGTGTGTGGTCAGGAGAAGTTTAGTTATTTAGATTTTTCTGCACTTTTTAATTTCACTCTCTTTGGAAAATAAACTTGCCGCTGGTTCCCACCAACATTAAAACACCAGAGACCGGTTTGGCATGGAGCTGCATGCAATGTAGTGAAGTTAAAGTATCTGTACTTAACTAGCATTACTAGCATTACTTTACTAATGTACAGATATTTAATGACATTTACTGTTTAAAGGAAACGCTGTAGACCTGATTACAAGACCATGCTGCCTTTCTTCCAGGCGGGCCGCATTGACAAGTCCTACCCGACGGTGTGTGGTCACACGGGACCAGTGTTGGACATCGACTGGTGTCCACACAACGATCATGTGATTGCGAGCGGGTCTGAGGATTGTGCCGTCATGGTAAGCCTATTCCCACACCTGGGAGGCCGGGTGCAGGAGGGCATGGAAGGAAGTGGGGTCACTGAAGAGACCTTCTCTCTCGGCATCTCCTGTTGAAAGGAGGAAACCAGTTGCCTGGTCACCATTCAGTCTTCATCGCTGGTACTCCAGAACTGCATGTGTTTACCCTCTTGTCAGGTGTGGCAGGTCCCGGAGAATGGCCTCGTCACATCTCTGTCGGAGCCCGTCGTGGTTTTAGAAGGTCACTCCAAGAGAGTGGGCATTGTGACCTGGCACCCCACTTCTCGCAACGTCCTGCTCAGTGCTGGTGAGAACGCCGCTTCTGCTGGACTCGCCTCCCAATCAGCTAAAATCTTCCACCAACACCGCGCCTTTCTACCTCGTCTGTCCCTCAGGCTGTGATAATGTCATCTTCATCTGGAACGTGGGGACTGGCGAGGCCCTCGTAACGCTGGAGGATCAGCACCCGGACCTGATCTACAGCGTTTGCTGGAATCGCAACGGCAGCCTCATCTGTACTTCCTGCAAAGACAAAAAGATCCGAATAATTGACCCTCGCAAAGAGGAGCTGCTCGCCGTAAGAGAATCTTTGTGTTTCCCTTCCAAAAAATGTACGTTTAAGTGTCCTGCTCAGGGACACGATGGTAGTAAGTGGGGTTCGAACCTGGAACCTCTGGCTCATACCCGCTAGGCTACTACCACCCTATCAAAAGAACCCAGACATACAGTCGTACGCAAAAAGGTGGAAGAGGTAGTTTTTGTCACTGTGAGACACTGCAGCACAGCACACGGTGACGCGGTGAAACGTGTCCTCTGTATTTAACCATCACCCTTGGTGACAGTGGGCACCATGACGGGGTCCCGGGGAGCTCAGTGGCATTATGGGGTCGTTTTCTTACCCGCTAAAAAAGGGTGACTGGTTAAATGCAGAGGACACGTTTCATTGTGCGACCTGGGTGCGCATGTGACAACTAATCACTTCGCTGCCCCATGAAATCAGATTCTGTCATGTAAGCTTTTATTTACTAAAATGACATCATTTATGAAAAAAGTGTGTGTGTGTGTGTGTGTGTGTGTGTGTGTGTGTGTGTGTCAGGAGAGAGAAAAAGCCCATGAGGGAGCTCGACCGATGCGGGCCATCTTCCTGTCTGACGGGAACGTGTTCACCACCGGCTTCAGCCGCATGAGTGAGAGGCAGCTGGCCCTCTGGAACCCCGTGGGTGAACATCTGCATCCTACCATCCAGCATGATGCCAAACTATGACTTTCCGCCTACAAGTCGCACAATGAAACGTGTCCTCTGCATTTAACCAGTTATTTCTTTATTAGGAAAACATGGAAGAACCGATCACAGTGCATGAAATGGACACGAGCAACGGGGTCCTGCTGCCCTTCTACGATCCAGACACTAACGTTGTCTACCTGTGTGGAAAAGTGAGTACAGGCGTCTGCAGTGGCTTTTAATATTCCTGCCCTTATTTTAAATTCGTGTTTTTCTCACGTATGCAGGGCGACAGTAGCATCCGCTATTTCGAGATCACAGACGAGGCGCCTTTTGTGCATTACCTCAACACCTTCACCACCAAGGAGCCCCAGAGGGGCATGGGATACATGCCCAAGAGAGGCCTGGATGTGAACAAGTGTGAGATTGCGCGGTTAGTGGAGGCGTGGTGGACAGGGGTGTGCAGGAGGTGCTGGGGGTCACCACTAGAGGGCAGCAGAGCTTCAGGGCTCTGGTGTAGTCTGGGAATTCCAATGCAAAAGAGGCCAGCACTTTAAAAATATGGAATTCTTGGATGTTGAGTGAGAGGTAGAGAAATAAAATTTAATTTGCATTGGTTGATAAGTGTTTCTTTAATGATGAGGGTCAGAATCGTCTTTTTTGGCCAAGTATGTGAGTGAACGCATACAGGAAATTAGATTCCGGTCCATGAGGTCTCTCAAGCACAGCATAAAGAACAACCACAATGTACAGGGTGGGACATTTATATGGATCCACCTTAATAAAATCCACCTTAATAAAACGTCCTGTTTGTGGCACATTAGTATATGTGAGGGGGCAAACTTTTCAAGATGGGTGGTGACCATAGTGGCCATTTAGAAGTTTAGAAGTTTGATCTTGGATCAAACTTTTGTTTTTTCAATAGGAAGAGGGTCATGTGACACATCAAATTTATTGGTAATTTCACAAGAAAAACTTGGTTTTAACGTAACTTTATTCTTTCATGAGTTATTTACAAGTTTCTGACCACTTATAAAATGTGTTCAATGTCACCAACCATTCCCATTTTATTAAGGTGTATCCATGTAAATGGCCCGCCCTGTACAATAGAGTAAAAAATTAAATAAATGATTACATCTAGCATTTTTTAACACTGTGAAATGTTCAGTTTGCTGCACGAGTTGTGTATAACAAGAAGTGTGTGTTCTGACTGTTCTTAGGTTCTATAAACTGCATGAGAGAAAGTGTGAGCCCATCATCATGACTGTTCCTAGAAAAGTGAGATTTTATTTTTCATCTTTCACTCCTCAATAAGCTGAACACTGAAAACATGACAACGTGTGTAAAGAAGGCGTCCCCTCCCTGAGACCTTTACAGGCTAGATGTCCATGTTGTGTGTGCATCTTGTTCAGAGATGAACACGCACGTGTTTGTCTATTCTGCTGCAGTGACCAACAACAACAAAGCCAGGGACAGTCCCCCTGGAGACACTCAGGGGGACACGATGGTAGTAAGTGGGGTTTGAACCTGGGTCTGGTGCTACCCACTAGGCTGGTACCATGTAAAAGTGCATGAAACCAAGTGTAAATGTTTATCAGACCGTATTTAATGTGTCTTCTCAGTCGGACCTGTTTCAGGATGACCTGTACCCCGACACCGCCGGGCCTGACTGCGCTCTGGAAGCTGAGGACTGGTATGAGGGGAAGAACGGAGACCCCATCCTCATCTCCCTAAAGCACGGATACGTCCCGGGCAAAAACCGAGACCTCAAGGTCGTCAAGAAGAATATCCTGGACAATAAGCTGAGCAAAAACTGTGAAAACACAGACCCAGCTGCCAAGATGGCCACGCCCACTCCTTCCATTGTGAGTAAACCTGAAAACCAGTGAAAGGTGATGCCAGCCTTGCTTACTGCTATACTGTTAGGTCCAGATATATTGATCAGTTTAATTTTTGTACCTGCTTACTGAAATGTATCCCAATTATATCTATATAATGGACCATTTGGTGGTATCCACAATATACTTAACATGCGCCTCCTTCTTAATAAAAGGGCCAAAAGACTCAACGCTGGGGCAAGATGGGGCAGCGCCCCCTGAATATGAACAAGATTTACTAGCTGAAAAGGTTTCCCCTCGGTTCTGTTCGTGCTCTGCAGATCCTCCCCCCAGCTAAATATCCAATCGCTGTTAGCATGCAAATGAGCCGCTGTGAAACCAAAAAAGTTCCTCATAAATGGCTATTATGACATTAGGAGTGGCAAAATCTGAAGTTTGGTGCATCCTGAGAAAGAGATCACCCGCTGCACGGTGCTGTGGAGGGCAGAGGAGGTTCTTCAGCAATAGACCAACAAGCCACAGGAAATCCTTCCTTCCCACAGCTCTCAGACTTTAACTCAGCCCTCTGCCACTCACTCACACCATAAGTGTCTCTCTCTCTCTCTGCCACTCACTCACACCATAAGTGTCTCTCTCTCTCTGCCACTCACTCACCATAAGTGTCTCTCTCTCTCTCTCTCTCTCTGCCACTCACTCACACCATAAGTGTCAGTCAGTCTCTCTCTCTCTCTCTCTGCCACTCACTCACACCATAAGTGTCAGTCTCTCTCTCTCTCTCTGCCACTCACTCACACCATAAGTGTCAGTCAGTCTCTCTCTCTCTCTGCCACTCACACCATAAGTGTCTCTCTCTCTCTCTCTCTCTCTCTCTCTCTGCCACTCACTCACACCATAAGTGTCTCTCTCTCTCTCTCTCTCTCTCTCTCTCTCTCTCTGCCACTCACTCACACCATAAGTGTCCAGGTATATCAATGTCCGAGTTTTACAGAAAGAAGTAAAAACAGACGATGCTCTGCAAGGTGCAAGACTCTTATACGACTCAAGAATAGAAAGGCAAGATTCATTCCTGGGATGAAACCACGATGGACCAGAGTATCTGGTGACGTCCATGAGTTCAAGCCTTCTGGCTGTCAACCGAGTATTAACGAAAGGACAATTTTATTTTCAGCTATTTCATTACTTTTTAGCCCCTGCTATGAAGGGAAGGGCTTCATTCACACACACACGGACAGAGTTTTTATTCATTTGGATGGTGGATTGTAGACTGGGGGTCCAGAACCTGAGGGTCAAGCACAGAGGAACACATTCATTTCTTTTCCACGTACAGTTTGTTTCAATTGTCTTTGACAGACCCTATAGTTGACACCCAACACCCTTTGACCCTTCTTCACACAAGGAAAACATGTGAGAGAGGGACATCCTTCCAGGGTGGAGTGAGGGGACAGTGGGTGTCAGTGCAACTCTGAGAGAGACAGATTAGCCTCGGGTGGTTAAGGTAGATGCCTGTGTAGAATGTGAGTCCCAGCCTGGACGTGAGATGAGTTTTAACTGTACTGGAATGTCCCAGAGCAGGGGACTTCTGTAGCAGAAGTTCTGTAGAACCCGCAGTCTTTTCATTTCATGGGGGGGCAGTAGTCTGTTAACAAGTCACCCCAGTAGTCCAGGGCCAATCCATTTTGGGCTTTCGACCTCAGTGCAGCGGCTCCACCCAGACTCTATTTCCAGCCCTGTATAGTCTGTAATCACTGGAGTCAGGCTGCTGGATCTGCACCTCCTGCACCACCCACATCTGTAGTGATGTCCACCACTCTGCCAGCACATGTTTGAGTGTGATGAACAAGTCGTCACCCTCACGGCTCGATGTGACACTGGTCCCTCTAATTTTTTCTGTTTTTCCCATCTGTAGAAAAATGAAGCCAAATTGGATGAAATCTTAGCGGAGATCAAAGCCATCAAAGATCTTGTCAGCAGCCATGACAAGCGGTTGTCCAAACTCGAGGATCAGTTGTCCAAGATGGACATCTAGAGGCCTGATCTTCCGCTTGTGAGGAGCTTCGCTTGGCTGGGATGTGGGCGGGACCAGTCACTGCCAATCTCCATGACTGACGACAGCATAGCAACAGATTCCGACAACATTCCCACATTCCTGCTGGGCGCGCCACAGTGTTCTGTTTTTTTACACTGCAACATATAAAGTTGAGATGAAATGAAGATGTTCTTCCACAGTAACGCATCCCCACGCTTTGTTTCACTTTTTAAAAACTCGTACGTAAAGTAAAGTACCATGGAGCAGTGTGGGTCAGGTGGTTTTTGTTCTGTCCAACAAATTAAACCAACGTTGAAAAATGCTGATGTGTAAAAGACTGACATTGATGGATATGAATACATATGAATGATCAATCATCACTAGAAGTAGATCTTTATATTCTGTGATGCATTTTTCCATGTATAATGCAGGATGAATTTTGTGTGGTTGGATGGTGGATGAAGGTCGCTCTTACAGTTCCTTATCTTGACATGGTTTTCCTAACCCTGGTTTCAGCTTTTTTTCTTCTCCTCCCCTTCATCTCGCCTGTTTTGATGAGACCTGTTGGACAAGTTGGGATCCCTGGTAGTTGAAAGAAGCCTCCCGACATCTTCTCATCTTTCTTCTTCCCCACTTACGGCATTCCTGTTGCCTCAACCAGTAAAGAACGATGCTCGTCGCTCACATTCTTCTTCATTGGGCCCTGCTTTAAGTATGAAGGAAACGTTGAATATGAAATGTGTCAGTAATAGTGGATGAATGTGAGGGTGAAAACCTTCAGCTTGCCCCCAGACTGGAACGTAAGAGAACCTCTGCTGGGGCTGAGGTCGCATGTACATGTCTGTTCATTAATAAAGAACACAACACACCTTTCCATCCTGGTCCGCATTATGTCCCTCCTTGTAGACACTCCCTGCGGGTGACATCTGGACCAGGGACGGTGGTTTTGTTGTTGCCGCGGCATGCGTACTGCACCCAATTATGAAAAATAATAAGAAAAGCATGTCTGTGCTCTACAAGTATTTTGGAGCTGCACTGAAGGCCTGGGTGTGGTTTAACTCGAAATGACAGAGGAGGCCTTCTGAGGTTACCGCAGCTGTGTGGGTTGCTGTACGGATCTTCGTCTCCCCATGACTGGACCTGATCGATCACTCGTTGGAAGCCGTGGTGCAGTGAGCGGTTCAGATGGCCGTGATCAGGCAGCTTTCATGGCCGACCGTGGAGAGCGGACCTCACCCAACACCCATACAAAAAAAATCCATATTTCATTTTTTATCATCAATGAAACAGAAAGGTCAGGACAACCATATGGTGGCTAGTTTGTAAAGCCCCGATCATGAAGGACAAGGTTTTCGGTACAGGAACCGCTTCCTCTCGTGGAAAAGCGCTTTATTTGCCGTTCTTGCAGTCCAACTAGCTGTTTTTCTCTCATTTTTCTCTCTTGTTAGGAGAAGTTCTACTAGAGAACTTTCCATAGACCAATAAGACCATTAAGTAGGTGAAAGTTGAAAGTGAGTGTTTGTGGTGAAGATCTTGTAAAGATCAAATCTTCCTTTTCTTCTGGATTTTGGCTGGACCGTTACTATTCCATTTTTATGTTCCTGCCACAGATCTGCCGAATACGTCTCGTATTGAAGAGCACGTTAGAAATCAGGATGGAAAAGACTGGCGGTGTGAGGGAGGAAAATAGAAATAGATGGTTAAAGAGGAGGGACCGGAACGTTCCTCTCACTGGAGGGAACACCCTGGTCCCGTCTTGCTGGTCTCAGTCGACGGCGTTCTTCAGCTCTTCTTCATCTGCCTCTTTAGTCTTGTATTGAAAGGACGAGGACGTCGCTCAGCGTAAAGTAAGTGTTTCATTCACGTTTCCTTCGTTTGGAGAGTTTCTCTCGCGTTTCTCTGCTTGTTTCTCAGCATTTTGGTCTGTACGTGGCACCGTGGTGTGTACGTATATTACAGACCCAGCCGGAGGAGTGGGCTTCGTCGCCTACTTAGAAAGCGTATTGGAAGCGTATTTTTGTGTGTTTGTGGCAGAAACAGTCTGGTTTCTGGCCGCTGTAAGTCTCCCACGCTGCAGGACGCCCCGCGTCCTCCCCCATCGCTGGCTTTGGTGTGGTCAACCTCCAGCATATCAATTACAACCTAGCCGTCGGTCCTCGTCTCCACCCAGAATAAATAAGGCCTTGCAATCGGCGGTTTCTGGCCTCATTTACGGAGTCACGTGATCCTTCTCTCCTCAGGAGCCGCCATGACGCCTTCGCTCGGCCTCCACCTGGCATCTGCGGCTGTGGTGCTGATCTGCTGGAGCAGCTCCTTCCTTGCCGCCTTCCCCTTCAACGTCACCGAGGAGCTGAGTGGTGACGGAGCAGAGCCAGAGTTCATCTTCCCCATCATGCGCACCACCCGCATGCCCGCATCCATCGCCCCCACCCAGAAGGTCACCACAATCACTCGCCTCAAAGACTTCGTCTTCAACCAAGTTGTGGATTTCCTGAAGGACAACCTGCTGCTCATCACCGTGGTGACGTCTCTCCTCATCGTCATCATCTTCATCGTCTGCTGCGCCTCTGCAATGAGTCACAAGCGCAAGCTGGATGCTTTCTACCCACCAGCCAAGAGCTTCACGCCCAGAACTTACATGGATCACGGCGCCCGGCCAAGAGACCCTAAACCTCAGCAGCAGCCTGTGGCCCAGCACCTGCGGGCCCCGTCCAAAGCCCTGGTGGGGGACAAAGAAGGCAAGGACCCCCGACCGAAGCCCCAGGCGGCTTCAGATATGGAGAAGGTGGAGGCCGAAGTGCAGAAAGAGGAGCCACAGAGCAGCAGCCCCAGCAAGCCTCTGGTGTGCACCTGCCACCTGAAGAAGGCCACGCCTCCTGCCCACTGAGAAGATCCTGTTCAGTCGTGTTGTCATTCCGCGGGACATTTTCATTCATATTTTACTTTCCATTTTAACCATAGTGAGTGAAGCTGGAGTTTATGGAGTTTATAAAATATGAATTTCCACAGTTTAATTCAAGCATCTGTTTGTGTGCTTTTGATGTAGAGCTTTAATAATGTCCCCATTTATTCTTTTTTGTAGTATTCTGTAGTATTATTTGCATTTATATTCACATGAATGATGTCACCATTACAATAACATGTACTTTTATACAGATATTGCATGAACAGGTTATTTCTTCATATTAAAAGACGTTTGTGTCTGTCTGTCATGTTGTAGTTCGTTCTGTGGTTATCATGTGCGGTTCAGTGGTGGCCTAGTGGCCGAGGATGGAATCCACACATGAAGAACAGGCCATGATCAGCAGGCCATGGGGGGCAGTGGTGGCCTAGCAGTTAAGGAAGTGGCCCCGTAATCAGAAGGTTGTGGGTTTAAATCCCGATCTGCCAAGGTGCCACTGAGGTGCCACTGAGCAAAGCACCGTCCCCACACACTGCTCCCCGGGCGCCTGTCATGGTGCCCACTGCTCACTCAGGGTGATGGGTTAAATGCAGAGGACACATTTCACTGTGTGCACCATGTGCTGTGCTGCTGTGTATCACAAGTGACAATCACTTCACTTTAGAATGCTCCTCGTGGAGTGACAGAAGCCACGGTGGAGAACCAGGCCACAGCTCTGTAGAAGAACGCCACACCTAACGGATTCAGTAATGAAGTTAATAATTAATTACGAGGTATTGAATCACAGCCCATCTGTAAATGTAATTAAATATATTGAGTCTGATTTTGGATTATTTAGTGTGGTACATTGGAAAAGGGGTCAAAAATCTTCTCGCGCCTCTTCTGCTGTTCCTGAAAGGCCCGTTTCTGCGTAAAAACCGGATCTCCATCTCCTCGATAACGTATGGCCAGAAGAATGGACGCTGTCATGCCTGAAAAGAACATACGTTTTCACAGCAGAAGTTAAGACCGGCTCTCAAAGGTCAGGTTACAAGAGCAAACGGCGGGAATCGAGCGGCCAGGAGGAGGAGGAAACCAGAGCCGCGTAAAGAGGGTCACATTCCCGCTGTTTTGTCAATGAGGTGCTAAATAATTCCGGAATATTCGGAGCCTTTCACTCTTGGTGACAGATGCAGAGCGGAAGGCCACCAGCTCGCGCGCATTTGTCAGCCGAGACAGAAGCAGGGAGACACGCAGGTTCTCGGGCAGGACGGCAGCTTTCACAAGACCCCCGTCTGATGGGCCCTTTCACCGGGACCGTCCACCAGGAGCCTGCGGATTCACATGCTAAAGATGACACAAAACAGGTAACGCAACACCTCAAGTTCCATTAAAGTTTGATAGGCTGCTACTTGGAGTCCTCGGGGACACTGAAGGCCTGAGCAGAGGACGGAATTGGCCAGAACACGCTCTGAAGAGCAGGCTCCAGGTGCACTGATGCCGCTTCTTTCTTCTCAGTGGGAGCCATGAGTCTGCGCCTCTGCTGCATCCTGCTGTCTCTCGGTTGTCCGCGTGGCTGCGCTGCTCTGTCCCCCTCCTGTCCCGCAGGGTGCTGCTGTCCACACCCTGACGCCCTGGTCTTCTGTGAGTCCCTGGGTCTCACCTCCCTTCCACGCTTCATCCCTCGCAACACCTCGGTTCTGTCTGTAGCCCGCAACCTCCTCTGCAACATGGACCACCTGCTGCAGAACTTCTCCAGCCTGCAGGTTCTCAACCTCAGCCACAACCATTTGGACCGGTTCCCTCGTGGTCTGCCTCCCAGCCTGGAGAGTCTGCAGCTCCAGGAGAACCGGATCACCTACATCACCACCAGGGCTTTGAAACAGCTGAGGAAACTGGTCCAGCTGGACCTGGAGGACAACCGCATCCGGGCCATGCAGCCCCGGGCCCTGTTGACCCTTAGCCGGCTGGAGAGGCTGTCTCTGAAAGGAAACTTTCTGTCCAGCTTGCCGCTCTTCTTGCCTCCATCCCTGACTCACCTGGACGTGTCCGGCAACTGCATCTCGGCCCTGGACATGCACTCGCTGGACACGCTCATCAACCTGCAGGTGCTGAAAATAAACCGCAACTGTCTGCAGTCCGTCCCCGAGGCCGCGTTCGACGGCCTGTCTCGCCTCCACTTTGTGGACCTTGCCAACAACCTGTGGACGTGTGAGTGTGACATCATGTATCTGTACCGCTGGCTGCTGGATGGACGTCTGGGGCTGGCTGGAGATCTGGTGTGCGCCGCCCCATTGCACCTGGCCCATCGGCTGCTGCTCACGCTGTCGGTCATGGCCATCTGTCCTCGGGTCCTGAAACAGAACGAAGAGGCGCCGCCACTGAACAGCACGCTGCCTACCAGCCTGCGTAACAGTCCCGCTGTCGAGACAAAGTTCTCAGTCCGACTGTCCAAGGCTTTCAGACAATCATCCAAAATCCCAAAAAGCCCAAATTTACAAACACGGGTCCTGTTAGACCTTCATTCTGTAGAGGGACTACGATCTGAGGACTGTCTGTCTCTGAACAAGAGCCACAGTCCGTCCATGTCCACAGACACGCCCATCAGCCCATCTCACTGTTTAGAAGACTCCACCACGGTCGCCAGTACAGCTCCGGGTCTCCTGGTTGGGGGGGAGGTGCACTCTGTCTCCACCGCTGAGGTCCACCTGAACCCAGGGGTCCTGGTCCTCACTGCTGTCCTGATTCTGCTCTGTTTTCTCACCTGCTTGCTGCTGGTGGCTGTGGTGTGGCTTCTCAAAACGCTGCTTCAGCGGAATCAAAGGGTCGTACCTCTTCAGCAGTCGTAGAGCCGCTTCCTGACCATTGTATGTTTAGGGATACCATCATAAACCAGGTATTTAGACCATTTTTATCCTTGTGTGTCTCTGAATTGTTGTTACATTTGGTTGGTACAATAATCAGTACAGGGTGGGTCATTTATATGGATACACCTTAATAAAATGGGAATGGTTGGTGACATTGAACACATTTTATAAGTGGTCAGAAACTTGTAAATAACTCATGAAAGAATAAAGTTACACCATTGTTTTTCTTGTGAAATTACCAATAAATTTGATGTGTCACATGACCCTCTTCATATTGAAAAAAACAAAAGTTGGATCCAAGATGGCCGACTTCAAAATGGCCACTATGGTCACCACCCATCTTGAAAAGTTTGCCCCCTCACATATACTAATGTGCCACAAACAGGACGTTTATATCATTTTATTAAGGTGGATCCATATAAATGGCCCACCCTGTAGTTTAAAGAAGCAAAACTAGATTTATAAAATAGATTTATACTCACCTATTAATCAGAAGACCCAGTTTTGAACCCCACTTAACTTAATTGTGTCCAGGGGGGTTGTCCCTGTCACTGCTGATTGTAAGGCGCTCTGGACAAGTGTGTTTGGTAAATGTAAATATATTTACAGCATTTATCAGACGCCCTTATATAAATAATCAGTAAGTCAAGCTAACATCACAACATCAGTTCAATTCATGTTTTTTATTACATTCCTATATTTTCATAGTATTGTGACTGTAGTTCGAAGAGTTGGAAGATAACCTTATGAAAAATGTCATGTATTTTGTATTAATCTGGGGATTGAGTGTAGACTATTTTTGCATGTTTTCAATGTATTTAGTGAACTACTTTTTTAAATTATAATTTATTATTTACTTTTAATATTGAACATTTTGTGAATAAAATCGTTTTGAGAGGAAATTAGTGTTGTCAGTATGCAGTAAACAAAGGCATCCCAGATCTGGTAACCCAAGTCTGGCATCCCAGGTCTGGCAACCCATGTCTGGCATCAGAGATATGGCAACCCAGGTTTGGTAACAAACGTCTGGCAACCCAGATCTGGCAACCCAACGTCTGGCAACCAAGGTCTGGCATCAGAGATATGGCAACCCAGGTTTGGTAACAAACGCCTGGCAACCCAGATCTGGCAACCCAACGTCTGGCAACCAAGGTCTGGCATCAGAGATATGGCAACAAACGTCTGGCAACCCAGATCTGGCAACCCAGATCTGGAAACCCAACGTCTGGCATCAGAGATATGGCAACCCAAGTTTGGCAACAAACGTCTGGCAACCCAGATGTGGAAACCCAACGTCTGGCAACCCAGCCGCCTGTTACCAGGCAGATCCGCTCCAACATGGCGGCCGCGGTGAACGACGTAGAAACGCCGCTTAGAGAAATGGAGCAGGAACAGGAGGAGGCTGAAGCTATGGACAGAGAGTCCGACGACGAGGAGGGTGTCGGTGTGGACAACTCGGACGAGGACGGGGACACGTCAGAAGATGAGCGCGAGAATGAAGCGGAGATACAGCGTCTGGAGGAGCAGGTGGGACTCCCGCGGCTAACGGCTAACAGCTAACATTCATAACGCGTCTCCCAACACGTGTCGTCGTTATTATCTGTTTATACCCACGGCGGTCAGGATGTTCTCTTTATAAACGCCACTATTTACACCTGGAGGTATATGTGGTCTACTTGGTCCATTGCAGCTCTCCATCAACGTGTTTGACTATAATTGTCATGTGGACCTCATCAAACTGCTTCGCCAGGAGGGGAAACTGCAGCGGCTGCGCACCGCCAGGCAGAAGATGAGCGAGCTCTTCCCCCTGACTGAAGGTACGAGGGCTCGGTTATGGTCCAGGGCCGACCTTCTGGTTCGGGGAGGCTTGGTTTAGGCCCTGTTGTTCTTGTCTTCGTCCTGCAGAGATCTGGCTGGACTGGCTGAAGGACGAGATGAACCTGGCAGAAGACGAGCCGGACCGTGTCCGGGTCTACGAGCTTTTTGAGAAGGCCGTTTCAGACTACATCTGTCCGGAGATTTGGCTGGAATACGCCCAGTACTCTATAGGGGGCATGGGCTCGCCCGGGGGCGTGGGGACAGTGCGGGACATCTTCGAGAGAGCGCTGACGGCGGCGGGCTTGCACATGACCAAGGGGGCGGTTCTCTGGGAGGCCTACAGGGAGTTCGAAATGGCCATCTTGTCCACGGTCCAGGTATAACACGGGCAGATCGCGCGCTAGAGGGGGAGGAAGTGTCGCCGCGGTGACGCCGTTTCTTGCCTCCGCTGCAGCCGCCTCCAGGGAGCGTCCCCGCACGCGAGCAGCAGGAGCAGCTGAGCGTCCAGCTGGAGCGAGTCCACGTCCTGTTCCGCCGCCAGCTGGCCGTGCCGCTCCTCGGTGAGAACCCCGCCCGCCCGCCCGCCGCAGGTTTATGTGCTGGTGATGAACGTGCCGTGCGCGTGTTGCAGACATGGACGGGACGTACGCGGAATATTCCGAGTGGGCCGGTGAAGCCGTTCCTGACGCGGCCCGACAGCAGTACAAGAAGGCGCTGCAGCAGATGGAGAAGAACAAGCCTTACGAGGAGGCGCTGGTATTTACCCACAAGCCACTGCACACACGCTACTCACTATTAAAAGCAGATGTAAATGCTGGTCATGTGACGATAAAGATTTAACAGTAATTCCTGAGTCTATAATGTACCAATACTATTATAATACGATTACCTTGTTTTATTCATGAAATGGGGTTTGACTAAAAGAATATAAAATTTTAGCATAAAATTTTCATGGATAACGGAATCAAATCTGATTAAAATGCTCAGACTGTAAAATAAAGAGCAGAACAACACTAGTGGTGAGCGGCCTGGTCGTGCTGCTGCTTTTTATGGATGAGTGGCATCCCGTCACTTGATTGGCTGTTGCTCAGTGTCGCCTCCAGCAGGTGATTGGTGGTAACCATCTGCTTGTGATGTAGCTGGTCTCTGAGGCTCCTAAGATGGCGGAGTACCAGGCCTACATTGACTTTGAGCTGAAAGAAGGAGACCCCGCCCGCATCCAGAACATCTTCGAGCGAGCTCTAGCGGAGAACTGTCTGGTTCCAGACCTGTGGGGGAAATACACCTCTTATCTGGTGAGAACCGGCTTCCGCCACCCCTTCACAAAATCCACCCAGTTGCCCCACCAGGTCCACACACGTCCACCATGCCATTTTCTGGTATTTGAACAAGCTTTGCTGGGATGGTAATGAGGTGCTGGCTCTCTATAGGACCGGCAGCTGAAGATTAAAGGGCTTGTGCTCTCTGCTCACGAGCGAGCAGTCAGGAACTGCCCCTGGACCATGGGCCTGTGGAAGAGCTACCTGCTGGCCCTGGAGAGACATGGGGCGGAGCACCCCTCTGTCTCGGGTACGGACTGCGGTCGCGGCTCTGCGTGAGAGCCCGAGCGGTGTTTTTGATTGTAAATTGTGGTTCCAGACGTGTTCCAGAAGGCTCTGAATGCCGGCTTCATTCAGGCTGCGGATTACGTGGAGATCTGGCAGGCCTACCTGGACTACCTGAGAAGGCGGGTGGATTTCAGCCGAGGTTAGGAGTGACTGCAGTAACGCGGTTTATTAGGATCCATACAAACATGTACAAACATCACACATCTGGTAAAACCTATTAGACCGTTATAGTACTTTATAGCAATAATAGCTTCTGCCCAAAATCAAGATGTAATTACTAATAAAACTACTGAAAACCACTGCTATTAAAATGTTTCGTAATAACCCGTTTATAAGTAGAATAACCATTTGGGATGCGAAGTCCCGTCGAGCTATGGGATTAATATTTATCCTGTCGTCCTGTCATGGTGAAACCTGCAGAGGGCAGCAGAGAGCTGGAGGAGCTGCGGGCCGCCTTCACCCAGGCTCTGGACTACCTGAAACAGGACGTGGAGGAGAGTGAGTGACCTTTCACCCCCAGCACAGAGTGTCTATGGGAGCCTGTGAGGTCAGACTGAGGCCCGTGTGTGTGTGTGTGTGTGTGTGTGTGTGTGTGTGTGTGTGTGTGTGTGTGTGTGTGTGTGTGTGTGTGTGTGTGTGTTTCTCTCTCAAGGATTCACTGAAACTGGAGACCTGACCTGCAACATAATGCAGATCTGGGCCAGAATAGAGGCCCTGCACTGTAAGAACATGCAGAAGGCCAGGGAGCTGTGGGACGTCATCATGACCAAGGGGAACTCCAGATACGCCAACATGTGGCTGGAGTACTACAACCTGGAGCGGTGGGTGCCGCGCCCCCTCGCCGCGCGCCGGACCTCGCCTGATGGCCCTCATCCGTCCTCTTGTGCTTCCAGGTCCTACGGTGACACCCAGCACTGTCGGAAGGCCCTACACCGGGCGGTGCAGTGCACCTCCGACTACCCCGAGCACGTGTGCGAGGTCCTCATCACGTTCGAACGGGTGGAAGGTGGGCAGGATGCGTGTTGTTGGTTCCACTGCACAATAATCACCATTATCACGACCTGTTGGCACCATTTACCCTCCTGTAGCTGAGGACTTGGAGTAAAAGTCTGGGACGTCTGTGTTGTCAGGTACGCTGGAGGACTGGGACACCGCTGTGCAGAAGACGGAGGGTCGCCTGGCCAGGATCGGGGAGCAGAGAGCCAGAGTGAGACCTTCACCTGTCCTCACCGCTATCGCGTCCCAGCCAGAACTAAAACCGGTGACGATCTGAAGCGGCCTCCTCTTCATCTGATGTTCCAGGCAGCGGCAAAAGAGGCAGAGTTGCAGCGGCAAGAGGACGAGAAAGCAGAGCAGCGCAGGAGAAGCAAGGCTGAGAAGAAACCACAGAAGAAGGTCCAGAAGAGGAGGGCGGAGGGACAGGACCAGTTTAAAAAGCCGTGGGGAGATGGATCAGGTGAGGACTTCAGCAGCCCCACATTCAGCTTCCAAGCCTTAAACATCATTAAAATTGTCTCGTAAATATTAAATCCAGAGTTTTGGATTTTGGACACATTTTACAGTATTTACAGACACCTTACAGTCAGTAGTTACAGGGACAGTCCCCCTGGAGACACTCAGGGTTCAGTGTCCTGCCCCCTGGACTACTACCACGGCAGCTGGCATTTCGCTCTGATATCATAGCCTGGTGAGCAGAGGAAACCACACGGAAACAAGAAACCGAAACCATCGCCCCCTAGTGGTGGGACAGTGGTGGCCTAGCGGGGACAGCGGTGGCCTAGCGGTTAAGGAAGCGGCCCCGTAATCAGAAGGTTGCCGGTTCGAACCCCGACCCGCCAAGGTGCCACTGAGCAAAGCACCGTCCCCACACACTGCTCCCCGGGCGCCTGTCATGGTGCCCACTGCTCACTCAGGGTGATGGTTAAATGCAGAGGACAAATTTCACTGTGTGCGCCGTGTGCTGCGCTGCTTTCTTTTTCTAGTAATATGAGTCTGTTGACAGTGACAAAGGCTAAAAAAATGAAGATATTTAATCCGAGTATCTGAAGAGCATGTGGCCCTCACAGCGTCTCCAGCCTGTCAACATGTCCCTCCATTAAGACGTTCTGTATAAAGGAGACGTGTTGTGATTATTTCAGGGCGGCCCCAGAAGCGGCGGCGTGGAGAAGGAGACTCGCAGGACACCTTGGAGCTCATGGAGACGGAGAGCGAGGCGCCCGGGCGCAAGGCGGAGCCGGGCCCCGGCGCCAAGCGGCCGCAGCAGGAGGCCCCGGACGAGGGCCAGGAGGAGGACCGGGACGACCGCAGCAGCGTCTTCGTCAGCAACCTGACCTTCGCGCTGGAGGAGCCCGAGAAGCAGATGAGGGACGCGTTCGGGCGCTGCGGCGCGGTCCGGCAGGTGCGGCCCGTCTTCTCCTCCGCAGGGGCCTTCAGGGGCTACTGCTACGTGCAGTTCCAGGACCAGCTGGCGGTCGCCGAGGCCCTCAAGCTGGACCGCCAGGAGCTGGCCGGGAGACCCATGTTCGTCTCGCCGTGTGTGGACAAGAAGAAGAACCCGGACTTCAAGGTGAGGAACGGAACCGTTTACCTGCTGACCCTCACAGAGCTCCCAGACCGTAGAAACAGAATGAACTGTGGTGGCAGGTCTTCAAGTACAGCTCGTCCCTGGAGAAGGACAAGGTCTTCATCTCCGGCCTGCCCTACTCCTGCACCAAGGAGCAGCTGGAGGAGCTGTGCAGGCCGCACGGAGCGGTCCGAGCCATCCGCATGGTGACCAACCGGTCCGGAAAGCCCAAGGTCAGAGCCGCTCCGTCCTTCTCGTTGGTGGTGGTGGTGGTCCGAGATGGACGAGGTGTCCTGTTCTTCGTCCTGCAGGGACTGGCGTACGTGGAGTTCGAGGACGAAGCCCAGGCCTTGCAGGCTGTGCTGAAGATGGACGGCATGCTGCTCCAGGACCACAAGATGTCTGTTGCTATTAGCAACCCCCCCAGGAGAAGCCTGGCAGATGCCACCTCCATCAAGCCCCTGGGCGCCATGGTCCCCCGGCAGCTGTGCGGCGCGTAAGTCGTGGTGAGACGTGGACAGGATGGAACGAGCCGCCTGTCCACGTACGTCCCTTCACGTTCTCTCTGGCCTTCCCTCTTCAGGAGGGGAAAGGGACGCACGCAGGTGTCCCTGCTTCCCCGCTCCCTGCGGGGACAGGCCGTCCCAGAGCCGGAGAAGACGGAGAACGGGACGTCCGGCCCGCGCGCCGCGCCCCTGTCCAACCAGGACTTCGCCAGGATGCTGCTGAAGAAGTGACTCGGACGTCCTGCCTTCTACAGAAAGTCCCCCGGTGTCCGTACGGCGTGACCTTTTTTATACAATTATCATAAAAATACGCTGCCGTGACACGCGCTGTACGTCCATCCACACGGAGACATCTGGTCCCGGGGAGACATTCCATAGCGCAGCGTTCCCTTTCTGCTCCGAGTGTAAATACGGTAAAGCGGAGCCGGTGCTCCGCCACGTTTATCTATGCAGGGGACACGCCGTGGACGAGGTTTAATCACCACAGCGGCCTGACGAGGTGATGAGGGACGTGGACGTATTCGTTATAAACTTTATTATTTCCAGATATCCCATGTTACCATGTTTGATGTTTAAGATGATGGAATAAAGTGGACGTGGTTGGTGTTTAGTGGACTGGTAGTAGCCTAGTAGTAACACACTCACCCAGGTTCAAACCCCACTTACTACCATGGTGTCCCTGCGCAGGACAGGGGGGGACTGTACCTGTAACTACTGACTATGAACCAGAAGACCCAGGTTCAAACCCCACTTACTACCATGGTGTCCCTGAGCAGGACACTTAACCCTGACTGTCTCCAGGGGGGGACTGTCCCTGTAACTACTGACTGATTAATTTACTAACGAAACGAGACTGAAAATCCCCTCTTCACGGGGTCTCCGGTCCCAGTCGACTCTGCTCTCCTTCGTTGTCCCCGCCTGGTGGGACAACTTGTCCTGCTCCGTTCGACTAGCCGAGACCTCCACCACCTTTAAGAAGCAGCTGAAAACCTGCTTGTTCAAAAAGTATTTCAGACGAATCCCACACACACAAATACACACACACACACACACAAATACACACACACACACACACATATGTATTCGTGTAGAACGTCACATTTCCCAGCATGCTCTATTCCTGGCCAGTTCGGCCTTATCAGGACTCTCACTTTTATAACTCAAAATCTAAAGAAACTGAGCACCACTGGTGTCCTCTTGTAAGTCCCTTTGGATAAAAGCGTCTGCCGAGTCAAGTAAATACGTTTAATAAGAGAATAAATGAACAGACGGCAGCAGAGGACAGGACGTCCCTCTCAGCTGCGGACCGGGATGGTCTGTCCACAGTCCCGGCAGGCTCCCGGCAGCCCCACGGCGTGCTCGGTGGTGGCGATCAGCAGGGTGTCCAGCGTCATCTCGGTGCACTTGGCGATGAAGCGGATGAAGGGACGCACGTCCCCCGCGTTGGCCGTGTCCAGGGCGGCGTAGTACTCCGCCCGCTGCTCCTTGCGGATGGTGATGGGCGGGTAGCTGGCCTGCATCAGCACCACGTTCATGAGGAGGCGGGCCGTGCGGCCGTTGCCGTCCAGGAACGGGTGGACGTGCACCAGCTTGTAGTGCGCCAGCGCCGCCAGCTCCACCGGGTGGAGCTGCAGCGCCTCGTCCGAGTTGAGCCAGTGGACAAGGTCCTGCATGTGGCGCGCCACGTCCTGGGGGTGGGGGGGGACGTGGTGTCCCACGAACACCTGGCTGGTGCGCAGGCGGCCCCCCTCCACCGGGTCGGCGTAGCCCAGCACGCGCCGGTGGATCTCCAGGACGTGGTCCACGGCCACGTGTCCGGGGCGGGACAGGAGGGTGGCGTTGATGTACTTCATGGCCGCGTCCACGCCCACGGCCTCGTTCTGCTCCTGCAGGCTCTTGCCGGGGACGGCGTAGCGCGTCTGGATGATGTGCCGGATCTCCGACAGGGTGAGGGTGTTGCCCTCGATGGCCACCGTGTGGTAGATGTGGTGGTAGTAGGTCTCCTCCATCACGCGGCGCAGCGCCGAGTTGCCGGTGGGGATGGACATCAGGCGTCTCACCTTGCCGTCGATCACGCCGAAGTGGTGCTGGTCGATCTCCTCCACCAGGGGCAGGGTCCGGTGGCGGCTCACCAGCGCCCTCTGGTGGCAGGGGGAGATGGCCAGGGCCCTGGTGTAGAGGTGGTCAGCCTGGACCACGTCCTTCTCCTCCTCCAGGATGGTGCCGAGCTCGGTGAGGACGTCCACGGAGTCCGGGTCCATGTTGAGCGCGTGGACCAGCAGCCTGTGGGCCTTCTCCCGCTTCCCCTGCTTCTTCATCTCCAGCGCCTGCTGCAGCGCGGCCTGGGCTTCCAACACCGACCCTGGACACACAACATGTCCACAACATGTCCTCACCTCCGTCTCACCACTTACAAGCACAGAGACGCAAAAACAACGTTGGACAAACGTTAACAGGGTTAGTAGGAGCCTAGTGGGTAACACACTCACCTACGAACCAGAAGACCCAGGTTCAAACCCCACTTACTACCATCTCGTCCCTGAGCAGGACACTTAACCCTGAGTGTCTCCAGGGGGGACTGTCCCTGTAACTACTGGGTGGTAGTAGCCTAGCGGGTAACACACTCGCCTACAAACCAGAAGACCCAGGTTCAAACCCCACTTACTACCATCTCGTCCCTGAGCAGGACACTTAACCCTGAGTGTCTCCAGGGGGGGACTGTCCCTGTAACTACCAACTGTAAGTCACTCTGGATAAGGGCGTCTGGTAAATGCTGTAAATGTAAATTAAAGAACACTCAACATGACAAACCAGACAGGCAAGTAGCAGCAGGGGACAGCGGTGGCCTAATCAGAAGGTTGCCGGTTCGAATCCCGACCCGCCGAGGCGACACCGAGGTCCCGTCCCCACACGCTGCCTGTCATGGTGCCCACTGCTCACCAAGGGTGACGGGTTAAATGCAGAGGACACGTTTCACTGTGTGCTGCACTGCTGTCTCACAATGACAACCACGTCACTTTCTAAACTTTCAGCAATCTGATAATACGCCAGCGTATTCAGTATTAACTGTATATAATATGATTATTATCAGTGTATTTTGATCACACAGTTTATAATATGTAAAATATAAAGAGGAATGATGGGCTTTATAATGTGATGGTAATAATAATTTATAATAATACCTTTACTGATCTCGACCTTGACGGCCAGCAGGTCCCGGGCGGTGTAGGGGACCGTCAGGCCGGTGGAGGGGGCGGCAGGCGGCAGCTGGCAGCGCAGGAGGTCCAGGCCCCGCAGCCGGGCGCAGCACCGGTCCTCCACCCCCACCAGGGGCAGGAGCAGCACCAGCACCGCGCCCAGCAGCAGCGACAGCAGCGACACGCCGGCCCGGCGACACGCAGCTACGGCGGCCATGAGGGCGACGCGACGCCGTCCATCGCGAACAGCCGCTCCACCTACGGCGCTGACGGCGCGACGCGGCTTCACTTCCGGCGCAGGCGTGCTCCACGCTGATTGGTCCATTTCCACCCTGACCACTGCGCATGCGCGTGACGTCAGCCAGCGACAGGAATGTCGTGACTTCGTCACACGCCAGCAGACGGCGGCACAGCTCTTACTTTTAATATAAAAATATTAACATTAATATTACCTTACCAGAGAGAGGAGGTGACAGAGAGTGACAGTGACTTCAGTAAAGGTCAAGCTTCTCATGTATCACAATAACATAGAGAATGCCAATTACATTTTTGGGGGGGGAATTTTTATCCCATTTTTTTATGTTATTAAAGGTGCCCATTTATTATGTTAGTGGACTTTCTCCTTGTGTGCAGAATGGTCAAGTGTTCGTATGTATATGTATATGTTTATATGTATTTGTATGTGTGTGTGTGTATATATATATATAATTAAATTGTCTCACAATGTGAAATAGGGGCCCTTCAAGATATAAAACCATGACTGTCATGACCTCCTCAGCTCAATTTACAGCCTTTTCGCTCTTTTCTAACTTAACACGTGCATTTGCTTGAATTTTGACATGAATCTCTGGTGTGGGCTCGTGTGGTGTGTGTCTTCGAGAGACAGCTCGGTGCTCCGTAAAGTACAGCAGAGAGTGTAAAACATAACACATTTACCTTTGCAGCATTTGGCAGACACTCTTATCCTGAGCTTTAAATTGTCCATCATATAAATCCCCTGATTAGGGACCGATCTGTAAATACAGCTGGCTTAATACCTCCCTACACAACCATTTTAATCTCAGTATTTATATTGCATTTGAAGCTCTTCAGTGACTCCGCCCTGATAGGAATTCCTGTAGTGCAGCCATTGTCAGAAATTATAGATCAGTGCATTTTAACAGAACTCCAAACTTCAGAAATGAATGCATGTAAGTCAGTAGATGTGGGGTCTTGATTGAGCATTACAGTAAAAATATTCAGCATTTGAGTCCTGATCACAGATCAATGAACAAATGCCAGGGTCCAAACACAAAGTTGAGGAATTAATGCATTCCATGGTGACAATTTTAATTAAACTGTAAAATGTTTTATTCTAAATGGCTTTAAAAAGGCTTTTACCTTTTTCTTCTTCTTCTGGTAGATGATTATCATATTTTGCATTCCTTGGTGAGGTCTGAGGTATATTTATTCATGGCGCCAATGAAAGCTAAAAGGAGAAAGAAGAAAGAAATGAAACTTACTGAATCATTACTGACTGTTCAACAGGTTGCTGTGATGAACTTAATAAATTAGACTTTCTCACTTGGATCCAAGAGCTACTACATGACATATATACAGAATACATTAAAAGTATGTATATTACATCCTTATTTCTCTGTCCTACAGGTTCCATAACACCTGTGGATATGTTGGAGGTTGGTTCAAATGAACTGTTGTGATTCTGTTTGCTCCAAGAAGTGGCTGCTGTAAACCTATAAACTTTTATACACTCTCTCTACTGGTGTCCCTCAGGGCTCAGTACTTGGCCCTTTCCAGTTCTCCCTTTACACCAAAACTCCTCCCACAATCCCTGGACAATTCCCCAATAACTCCTTGTGTCACTGCATGCAACCTTGGGGTGACCATGGACAATTCCATCGAATTGAACAAACATATTGTGGTACAAGCAAATAACCCGCACATTGTTCTCTTTATGCACAAAACATGTACTGAAGTAGGTATGCACACTGTGACACACCTACTACATTCCCTCCACTGGCTTCCTGTAGCTGCCTCAACATCAGATTTTATTACGTTGATGCTGGCCACGCCCTCTCATCACTCCTCACTCTGCACCTCAACCTCTACGAACCTCCAGCACTGCTCCACAGGTACCACCATCTGCCCTGGTTCTGACTCCGGTGGCGTACTCCGGCTTTCATGTTGTCTATGGGGCAGTGGTGGCCTAGTGGTTAAGGAAGCGGCCCCGTAATCAGAAGGTTGCCGGTTCAAATCCCGACCCACCAAGGTGCCACTGAGCAAAGCACCGTCCCCCCACACTGCTCCCACACTGCCCACTGCTCACTCAGGGTGATGGTTAAATGCAGAGGACAAATTTCACTTTGTGCACCGTGTGCTGTGCTGCTGGGTATCACGTGTGACAATCACTTCACTTTCACTTCACCACCATCTGCCCTGGTTCTGACTCCGGTGGTGTACTCAGGCTTTCATGTTGTCTATGGCGTTGTCCCAATTTCCAGATTGTCTGTGTTTGAACAGAGCATTTACATTTCCAGCATTTACCAGACGTCCTTACCCAGAGCGACTTACAGTCAGGAGGTACAGGGACAGTCCCCCCCCGGACACACTTAGGGTTAAGTGTCCTGCTCAGAGACACGGTGGTAGTATGTGGGGCTCGAACCTGGGACCTGTGGGACCCACTAGGTTACAACCAGGTAATGTGAAGCTACTAGCCTCATGTCTATTCTAGTCCACATTGGGTTATTTTATGTTTGTGTGTTTGTGTAATTTTTGTGTATATATATGATGGACATTTTAAGTCACTCGGATAAGTTGCTCTGAACATCTGCCAAATGCTGAAAGTGTAAATGTATAAACCACAACATTAAACTTGTGTGCATTGAAGTTGAAG
>NW_021630092.1:144919-204919 GCF_900700375.1 Denticeps clupeoides
TGTGGTGGTTGTGCGTGTGTATATATGTGTGTGTGTGTTGCGTGTGTATATGTGTGTGTGTGTGTGTGCGTGTGTATATGTGTGTGTGTGTGTTGCGTGTGTATGTGTATGTGTGTGTGTTGCGTGTGTGTATATATGTGTGTGTGTGTTGCGTGTGTGTATACATGTGTATGTGTGTGTGTGTTGCGTGTGTATATATGTGTGTGTGTGTTGCGTGTGTATATATGTGTGTGTGTGTTGCGTGTGTATATGTGTGTGTGTGTGTTGCGTGTGTGTGTGTACGTGTGTGCGCGTGTGGAACTGAATGATGTCTCTTGTTACCCCCGCAGTGGATTCACTATAGAGTTGGCCTCCGCGCTCACTGTTGTACTGGCTTCCAATATCGGAATTCCAGTCAGTACCACCCACTGCAAGGTATGATGGGTAATGAGGTCCTACATGGGAGAGAAGGGGTCAGTGTTCCATGTTGTTATCTGGGGACACACATTCTGATGCAGGAGCCCAGATGTTCAGGGTAGAACGTTATAAAGACCAGTAGAAGTGCTTCTGTGGTGTAGTAATATGGCTTCTTCCTTCGGCCATTTTCCCTGAATTCTGCTCACTAAGGGTGATGGTTAAAAGCAGAGGACACATTTTGTTGTCACCATGTGCTGTGCATCACAGTGACAATGGCTTCACTTTCACTTTTAGAGGACCATGGAGGTGGCTGTATTGTTCCCATGCTGGTTCGAACCCAAAACCTTCTGATTATGTGTCCACTTCCTCACCCGCTAGGCCACAGAGGTTAATGTCCTCAAGTGACCCCGGTCAGACCCCAGTCTCCCCAAAGTTCTCAGCTCTGGTTATATCTGGTTATTGATCAGTATCTGCATTACTTTCACACTGAAAGAAACATCAGAAGACACACAGACTCACTGTCCCCTGAAACTGTTGGACATGTGGCCTCTTCTCCCCCACCGGGGCGCACCTGCATGCAGCATGACTGTTCCAGAACCTTCTCCGCGGTGTGTGTCCTGTGGTTCCTCATCCGTGCTTTCTCAGCACCTCCCTCTCACTGCATGCTGGGAAAGGGTCATGTGTCAGTGTTCCCGTCTCACATGATGTTTTTCTGTCCTCTTCTCTGTCCGTCTCTTCACAGTGGATTTTGCATTGAAGTCATGAGTGCTCTAACTGTGCTTGTTGCCTCAAATGTTGGCATCCCCATAAGCTCCACCCACTGCAAGGTACTGGGAGCCGTAGAGCCCCGCCCCCCCCCCCGCATTGAGCTTCACTAGCAGCAGCTAATCACAACGCAGCGCTGTAGGACACGTCCCCGTAGTGGTAGATTTCTCATTAAAAACACTAATACTTGTGAAAGGACGAGCGTGAGTGGTGGGCGGAGCCGAGGCATCTGTGCGTGCTCAGCTGCGCCCGGATCCCCCGCAGCGCCGCCTCCCCACGCGTTTCCTGGAACAGCGAGGACTCCGCAGATCTGGGAATGGTGACCGTCCCCGTCCGTCACTAGCGACACGCTTTAATAACTCTGCCATCACTGCCGAGCGCTGTTATTAATTAATAGTAATAATAACCGTAAATACTGATCAGAACAACAGTAATAACCTTATAATGATGTAATCATGTAAAATGATTTTACATGTTGGGGAATGAGGAGAGGATATGACAGTAACTCATGATTAGAGGAAGAGGAAGATGAAGGGGGGACACTGGCTGTAAGCTGTGAGGAGAAGGGTGCGACAGTCTCTGGATTTCAACCTGAACATGTCTCACGTACGATCCTGTATTTGTGGTGCCTGCACGTGAACTACAATCCCAACATCAGACCTAAAGGCAGCAGCAGTGGAGACACAGGACATGCAGAAAACCAGAGACGTCCCACCGTTTCTCCTCGCTTCGTGTCCTCCCATTACTGTCTGGGAGGTAGGAAGGTGAACATCATCTCACACAGAGCAGGATTCCTGGAATGTCTGGTTTGCTGTTGATTGATTGATTGATTGATTGATTGGTTGATTGATTGGTTGGTTGTGTGTGTCTGTGTAGGTGGGATCAGTGGTAGCGGTTGGATGGCTTCGCTCCAGGAAGGCTGTTGATTGGCGCCTTTTCCGGAACATCTTCCTGGCGTGGTTCGTGACCGTGCCCGTGGCGGGCCTGTTCAGCGCCGCCATCATGGCTCTCTTCGTCTATGGCATCCTGCCGTTTGTGTAAATGGGGGGTCAGGAGGTGGCGGTTTGGGGACGAGGTTTTTTTCAGATGCTGCCTGGAATTGATCCAGAACCTTCAGTCTGCAATGTTTGATGTTTTTATTTATTTCCTCTACATTAGCTTTTGTACCCAAAGTGACAGGACTCTGGTGTAGATGTTGGAAATGGTATTTATCATAGAGATACAGGTACAACACACACACACACACACACACACACAGATATTTGTTAAAGGAACCAGTGGATCTGCATGTCAGAACTGGGCCAGGAATGTAGATGTTCCACTTTTACTAGAACACCTCTTTCCTACCATCTTAATAAACGTTTTAACAGACCCCTTTAACTATGGGTCAGGGATCCCGATTGAATACGTAGTTTATTTCATTACGTTTTAGGCGGGTAAACGATAATATTGCTAATATTCAGCTAATTGCATTTTTATTGGTCCTCATTGATATTAGGACTAAAAATGGACACCCATCATGGAGACATTCAGTTCTTGTGGGAATTAAACTTCATCCTGATGATCACCAACACAGCTCAACTAATTAAATATGATCTATAAGTGATATTCAGTGTGCAAGTTAACTTATAAAATCTGTGATCAGCTTTAATTAGAACACATTGTACCACATAGTCTCATATACGCACAAAAACACAAACACACACACACACACACATACATCCTCGAAAATACGCACACACATGTCCTCTAATATACGCACACACACATCCTCTAATATGCACACACACACACACACACAAATACACATACATCCTCGTATATACGCACACACACACACACACACACCCACACGTCCTCTAATATGCACACACACACCCACACACACACACACACATCCTCTAATATACACACACACACACGCACATCCTTTAATATATATATGCATGCATGCAAGCACACACACACACGTCCTCATATATGCACACACATACAAACACACGTCCTCATATATGCACACACACACATGTCCTCATATACGCACACACATACACACACACGTCCTCATATACGCACACACATACACACACACGTCCTCATATATGCACACACATACACACACACGTCCTCATATACGCACACACATACACACACACGTCCTCATATACGCACACACATACACACACACGTCCTAGTGGTAGTTTACAGTCATTTGAGGATCAGGTTTTTAACTGGTTGTATGCAAGCTGCTGGTGGGGTTTCCGTTTCTTCTCCTCTAAGCACCACCAGCTGTGTGTGAAATGCTTTAAAAGTGCAGGTGCTCCAGCCGGACCGGGAACACGTCTGGTTATCTGGTTAGTAACGGTAGAAAACTGGTAAACCCGCTGACTGGCGTCACGATGATGGTATCCAGCTCAGTCACTCTGCCAATCTCACTACCGCCAAAATGGTGCCAGTGCACAACACTACAACAATGCAAGGCCCGTGCCAAAATCCCCACACACACACACACACACACACACACACACACACAGTATCTGTGTCTGAGAAAGCAGACTGTCCCCACTGGGACTCCTGTTACTCCAGCTGTCCAGGTCAGCTGTTAACCAGCAGTGGTCCACGAGTGGGCGTGGCCATAAATGTTACAGGGGAGGGCGTGGCCATTTCTGTTACAGCAGTGCAGGGGACAGTGTGGCGCATTTTTGGATGGGCTGCTTTCGTATCTCATGGCTTATGGAGACTCACCAAGTTTGTAAAATGTGCAAATGTGTGGAGTTGAGTTTGTAAAATGTTGCTGTTTCTTCTGTGGTGTATTATTTTTATCTTTAATGAACAATTCTATGCTTAAATGGCCATTTGCCTTGTAATGTTGTGCTTTACTGTTTGTTCGATACAGTAACTTATCAGTACTGTGGTGTTTACATGATGATCATATCATAAAGATTTCATATGGATGCCTAATGCCATTCAAAGACGGACTAATCGCCATCGTTTTAAAATGTAAGATATAAGCAAGAATAGCTCGGTGTGTGTGTGTGTGTGTGTGTGTGTGGGGAGTGAGTGAGTGAGTGTGAGTGTGCGTGCATTTTATGTTCCAAGTTGTAGTGTGTAGTATGATTTTGTTTCTTCACACTACTACACTTACATGCATTGTGTGATTTAAATAATAAAAATAATAGATCTATAAATTTCATTAAACTATATTTTTCTACATATCTGAGTTTTACCTAAGTGATGAGTCGTCTCGTAACAATAAGAGAAGCAGGGTCACGTGACCCAGGAGTTTCATACACTAATGCTGTGTCAGGATTTTTATGAGATATAATCCAGGCTCTGTGGCTGGTTCCTACGGTCATGCTCACTTTGACTTTTAATTTTGCTTCCCTGTTGCCGTAGTAACTAAAAGTATGGGACTATGGTAACCTGTAACCGTGACAACTGTGGCTGCGGTGTTGCACAGACACCCAGAGGCGGAGTTGGGCAGTGTTCTCGCTAGCGATGGACGCTGGGCGCTGATTGGCCGGCGATGGGTCCATTTCTCCTCTGCACCATCAGACGTCCATCTAGTGTCCAGTGCTGGGAATGCTGGCAGCTTCTGCTCTGCTGTGTTTGTGCTGTAGAAGCGTCTGCATGTGCAGACCAGACTCATGTGTTCTGTACTGTAATATTACTGTTTTACTCTCTAAACATCTAGTGAGAAATGTCTGCATATTAACTAACGAAATAACGGGAATTAAACATGAGAACAGAACCCCCCCTGCGCGTGCGTCTCATTTTGTTCAAATAATCTCCTCCTCCTTCAGCGTTCATATCCCAGATACAGGAGAACCATCCAGCACGACCGCGGTTCCCTCCCATCTGTGGTCCTTTTGGTTCTTTTCTCAACTTCTTCTGGATTGTTCTTTGTGGTGAACTTGTCTGGTGTTGTGATGAACCGGCAGCGGTGGAGAGAAGCCTCAGGCCAGATGACCATCAACCACTGTGAGCTTCCCAGGAATCTCCACAGACTTGTGTTTGAAGATCCACGTTGTTGTTCTAGAGCCTCCTGGAGGGTCTGGCTGTGTTGAAATGTCCAACCTTTCTTGTTCCCTCTTGGTTTTGTGTGATTCTGCGGCCCAAGTCAACCTAGAACTGTGGAAGCGGCCCCATAATAAGAAGGTTGCCGGTTCGAATCCCGACCCGCCAAGGTGCCACTGAGGTCCCCTTGATGAAGGTCCCGTCCCCACACGCTGCTCCCCGGGCGCCTGTCATTGTGCCCCCTGTCACCAAGGGTGGTGGTTAAACACAGAGGACTGGAGTGTGAGGATTGCAGCAGGAATGACCATCACTTCACTTTCACACCCTTCATCTTCTCGTTGGTAAAATACTCTTCCGGGTCGGGGACCTTCGTCCCCTCTGGAATTTCTTCAGTTCTTGACCCTCAACCTGCATGTTCAGTTCAACTTCAAATGTATTTATAAAGTCCTTAAAAAAACATACAGAAGAAAAAAGAGACGTGAATAAAGCAATAAAATAATAATAACCGTAATATAGGGTGGTAGCGGGTAACACACTCGCCTATGAACCAGAAGACCCAGGTTCAAACCCCACTTACTACCATCGTGTCCCTGAGCAGGACACTTAACCCTGAGTGTCTCCAGGGGGGGACTGTCCCTGTCACTACTGATTGTAAGTCGCTCTGGATAAGGGCGTCTGGTAAATGCCGTAAATGTAATAAAACCGTAAAACCAACATCTCAGACAGGTTTGAAAGCCAGAGAGAAAGCAGGAAGGGATTCGGGTGTCCTGATGTTCAAGGGCGTCGCGTTCCAAAGTCGTTTCCTCCGTTCTCTTGGGGACATCTAACAATGAAAGTTCTGCTGACCTGAGAGCAGGTGGAGGAGCGTACGACTGAAGTGGATCGGACAGGTGCTGCAGGTCAAGGCCACGAAGACACCGAACCGGTTAAAAGCTGCGTTTTGGACCAACTGAAGGAGATGAGGTGGCCTCTGGTGCGGTAGTCCAGACGCGTGGATTAAAAAGTGTCTCGACTCTGGACCACTGGCTTGGCCTGGCGCCGCAGAACGCTGCAGATCAGGTTTGGGGCTGTCAACACGCTCCACGCCTGCTGAATGCCTGTGGTCACGGGCGTGGCAGACTCACGCTTACACAGCACGTTTCACAACGCAGGCGCCTTTATTCAGCAGCACAGGCACTAAATAAATATCAAGAACCACCGTAATAAATAAGTCAAGCACATAAATAACAGCCGCTCGTTGTTCTCGTCTCGACGTCACAATGGCTGGATGACGAAGGTCAGGATTGTTCAGGAAGCAGGTGAAAGGTCAGCGCTGCACCACGATGGCGTCGCTCTTCTGCAGGTTCTCCTTCTCGCTGCTGGAGCCCAGGAAGGCCGACTGGAAGCGGCGCTGGGTCTTGTAGCTGAAACGAGGAGAGGAGATGGTGTTCGTGGACAGATCAGTGAACAGTGCTGATCTTCTGGCCACTGCGTGACGTGTGAAGATCTAGCGGAGGACCAGTCGGTGATGTTTACAGGTATTCAGTTTACTAATCCTGACGGAGAATGTGTGTGTTTGTTATGACCTTGTGAATCACATGATCTTCTCTGATCAGGGGGATGGATGTGGTATAAAAAGGGGCTGAACTCACTGTACGCAGATCGTGAGCAGGAGGGCGGAGCAGCTGATGACTGACAGGACCACGGCGACGACAAGTAAGGCTATGTGGGTGGAGTCAGCATCTGTGAGATGCTCCTCCTTCTGCTCGGTCTTCATCAGCTGAACGGCGCAGCGCTTCCCCTCATAGCCTCTCTGACAGCTGCCAATCAAAAACACACACCAATCAACAGACAAGCAGTGGTGGTCAAGCGGGAAAGGGTTGTGGGTTCAAAGCTCGACTGGGGTCCCCTCAATGAAGGTCCCGTCCCCACACACTGCTCCCCGGGCGCCTGTCAAGGGTGGCGGTTAAATGCACTTTCACACCAACTCACACACAGGATGGCTCAGGAAGATCTGGGATGAACTGGCAGTGGCCATGGACACAGTAGTCCTTGTAGGTGGTGGTGCAGAGGTCCTCCTCCGCCGTGGTGTGGGAGTGTGTGTGGTGCCTCTGGGTGGGAGTGTGTGTGGTGTTCAGGCCCTTCTTGTTCTTCTTTCTGTCTCTTTCTCTCCTCCGGACCTTTCCTCCTCCTCCTCCTCCTCCTCCTCCTCCTCCTGAGCGGGGCAGGTGCTGAACTGGAATCAAATCTGTCATTTCAGCTGCAGAGTCAGAAGAATCGTGTCTGCTGAACGTTGGTCTGCAGGTCTGTACCTAATGTGACCTCTGCTGCCGCCTGCCGTCTCTCCGCCTCCTCGTATTCACTGGAGATCTGCAGGTCACCTGACACACCGGTGGGCGGGTCATGTGTGCTGAAACAACCCGCACTGCAAACTGCTGCACACACACACACACACACACATCATCCACAATATTTACACCCAAACCAAACTACACCACGTCCATCACACACTCCAAACCAAACTACACCGCGTCCATCACACAAACCAAACTACACCACGTCCATCACACACTCCAAACCAAACTACACCGCGTCCATCACACAAACCAAACTACACCACGTCCATAACACACTCCAAACTACACCGCGTCCATAACACACTCCAAACTACACCGCGTCCATCACACAAACCAAACTACACCGCGTCCATCACACACTCCAAACCAAACTACACCACGTCCATCACACAAACCAAACTACACCACGTCCATCACACACTCCAAACCAAACTACACCACGTCCATCACACACTCCAAACCAAACTACACCGCGTCCATAACACACTCCAAACCAAACTACACCGCGTCCATAACACACTCCAAACCAAACTACACCACGTCCATCACACACTCCAAACCAAACTACACCTCGTCCATAACACAAACCAAACTATACCACGTCCATCACACACTCCAAACCAAACTACACCGCGTCCATCACACACTCCAAACCAAACTACACCTCGTCCATAACACACTCCAAACCAAACTACACCTCGTCCATAACACAAACCAAACTACACCACGTTCATCACACACTCCAAACCAAACTACACCACGTCCATCACACACTCCAAACCAAACTACACCTCGTCCATCACACAAACCAAACTACACCGCGTCCATAACACACTCCAAACCAAACTACACCACGTCCATCACACACTCCAAACCAAACTACACCTCGTCCATAACACACTCCAAACCAAACTACTCCACATCCATAACACAAACCAAACTACACCACGTTCATCACACACTCCAAACCAAACTACACCACGTCCATCACACACTCCAAACCAAACTACACCTCGTCCATAACACACTCCAAACCAAACTACACCACGTCCATCACACACTCCAAACCAAACTACACCACGTCCATAACACACTCCAAACCAAACTACACCGCGTCCATCACACAAACCAAACTACACCACGTCCATCACACACTCCAAACCAAACTACACCGCGTCCATCACACAAACCAAACTACACCGCGTCCATCACACAAACCAAACTACACCGCGTCCATCACACAAACCAAACTACACCGCGTCCATCACACAAACCAAACTACACCACGTCCATCACACACTCCAAACCAAACTACACCGTGTCCATCACACAAACCAAACTACACCGCGTCCATCACACACTCCAAACCAAACTACACCACGTCCATCACACACTCCAAACCAAACTACACCACGTCCATCACACACTCCAAACCAAACTACACCACGTCCATCACACAAACCAAACTACACCACGTCCATCACACACTCCAAACCAAACTACACCACGTCCATCACACACTCCAAACCAAACTACACCGCGTCCATAACACACTCCAAACCAAACTACACCGCGTCCATAACACAAACCAAACTACACCACGTCCATCACACACTCCAAACCAAACTACACCTCGTCCATAACACAAACCAAACTATACCACGTCCATCACACACTCCAAACCAAACTACACCGCGTCCATCACACACTCCAAACCAAACTACACCTCGTCCATAACACACTCCAAACCAAACTACACCTCGTCCATCACACAAACCAAACTACACCGCGTCCATAACACACTCCAAACCAAACTACACCACGTCCATCACACACTCCAAACCAAACTACACCTCATCCATAACACACTCCAAACCAAACTACTCCACATCCATAACACAAACCAAACTACACCACGTTCATCACACACTCCAAACCAAACTACACCACGTCCATCACACACTCCAAACCAAACTACACCTCGTCCATAACACACTCCAAACCAAACTACACCACGTCCATCACACACTCCAAACCAAACTACACCACGTCCATAACACACTCCAAACCAAACTACACCACGTCCATCACACACTCCAAACCAAACTACACCTCGTCCATAACACAAACCAAACTACACCACGTTCATCACACACTCCAAACCAAACTACACCTCGTCCATAACACAAACCAAACCAAACTACACCGCGTCCATCACACACTCCAAACCAAACTACTCCACATCCATAACACAAACCAAACTACACCACGTTCATCACACACTCCAAACCAAACTACACCGCGTCCATCACACAAACCAAACTACACCGCGTCCATAACATACTCGAGCTGAGCAATACACACAGCAAGACGTACACACACTGACACGCCGGAATCCACACATCTACACACGAACGTGAACACACACTTCTATATTCATGACCTGACCTGAACGGCGGGTTTACACTCGCCTCGGGTTACAAAAACACACACACACACACACACACACACACACACACACACACACAAATACACACTGAGTTGCATGAAAATCTCACCCAAACACAGCAGGCAGGAGATAAGAAGCGTGTTCATGTCCAGAACTGACTTGTGTGAGGGTGGCTGTGTTTCCGCGTTGAGTCGGAGTTCTCATCTCTCACTGGCCGGGAGGAGCTTTAATAGGTGAGGCCAGTCTGTGTGTGTGTGTGTGTGTGTGTGTGTGTGTGTGTGTGTGTGTACAAGCGAGCAATTGAATGTAATCATTACCTTTTTAAATGGTGTTTTAGATACTGTGGCCATTCTGGACTTTCTTCTCATCTCAGCAGCATCTTGTAAAGTAGCACAGCAGAGCGGTGTGTGAGTGTCCTGAAGATATAATTGTAGTGAGAGAATATATAAATATATTAAATATATAAATGTATTATTTTATTACAATAAAGATAAGCTGAACACACACACACACACTCACACACCAGGAAGTGCAGCCTTGATCCAGAGTGATCCATCTGTTGAGATGACGGTGACATCACTCGGATGAAATGGTACAGTATTTCTGGATTCTGTCACCACTGTCTCCTGTCTGCAGAATACTTCTGCTGTGGCCCTGACGCAGTGAAATGCACCCAAACATTCGGAGAATGAATACCGACCGGTTCAAGTCAAATAATGTTGCATTTTTTCACAGTAAATCACCTTTTGGATTCTTCATTTACTGCTTTCCTTTCAACAAGAAAGCTTCTCAACAGAAGACATTTCTTAAACAATCGAAAAAAAAAAGCTGCAGAATGACACTGACCGTCATAACTGCTCATAAACAAACCCATAAACCATTTTACAGTTAACCCTCATTTAGATAAATGATTGTACTGAATGGGTGTGTAGACCCCAAAGAGCTTTCAAGGCTGGCGAAGGACTTCAGAAGGTTTAGTACATCTTTAGTACAAATGAAACCAGTAGAGCAGGTGTCCAATGTCCTTTCATGAACGGTTATGAACGCTTCCTCCCATTGGCTCCCGCTCATTTGATCTATTTGTCCATCGCTGGCCGGTGAGGGTTCCACTGGGTTAAAACATACAGAACTTCTACATGGACCAACCTTGGTGTGCTGGACTGGCGCTGGAATATTCATGGGGAGCCTGAGGGCTCACCGCTCTTAAGATATGCAACTGGTCAGACATTTTAACAAAGTGCAAAGCGCAGTGACTTTTTCCCGGTATTGCTAATGACTGTACCAAAAATTGTTCAATTAAAGGTGCAGTGCATGCATGCTAATTCATTGCAGTAGTGATCGTTGGCATGCTGATGACTTGGCATTATAGGCTGTTTCCTTGCTGATTATTTTGCATGCGGGTCCTCAGCATGCTAATCAGTTAGCATTAAAAGTTGTTAGCATGCTGATGAGGTGGTCACCATGAGGACATTTGTCCAGCTGCGGTGTCACCAGAGGGGTTGTGTTGGAACCTGGGTAACATTGATGTGGGGCTGAAGCAGGGCGGGCCAATAATCTCCAGGTTCATGGCGCATTTTATAGGTTGCAACAGATGGCGTTATTTTAAGCCGCTCATGAATAAAATGGCAGCCTTGTGAAAGCGGCGTTCTGAACACGCCCTCAACCGTGGCCGGTTTCCCAGGGCGACATCTTGTGCTTCAGTGTCAGGACCCGGTCAGACCACACCAGTCTAAAGTGAAGTGATTGTCACTTGTGATGCACAGCAGCACAGCACACGGTGCACACAGTGAAATGTGTCCTCTGCATTTAACCATCACCCTGAGTGAGCAGTGGGCGGCCATGACAGGCGCCCGGGGAGCAGTGTGTGGGGACGGTGCTTTGCTTGGTCCCACAAATCTGTCAGGGACAGATCTCCTACCGGCCAGTGGTGCACCCAGCTGGCACAATACTCCTGGTTTAAATGGTTACCTGAACAGATGGACACTTGTTTTATTCCCCTTAACAATCAGCAATTGCTCAATATCATGAAAAATTGTCAACTTATCGTTTTAGCTCGTAAAACCTTTGGCGACGTTCACTAGGCGGCTCATACTATAATGTGATGAAAAGAGGCGGCCTTATATACAGGCATCTTCATTCTGGTTTACGGCTAGATGTAAAGAAACGGTTCAAATCATTAAGTGAAGTGAAAGTGAAGTGATTGTGAAACACTGGCACAGCACACGGTGACACAGTGAAACGTGTCCTCTGTATTTAACCATCACCCTTGGTGAGCAGTGCAGTGTGTGGGAATGGGACCTTCATCAAGGGGACCTCAGTGGGACCTTGGCAGGTCTGGATTCGAACCCACGACCTTCAGATTTCTGGTCTGCAACCGCACGACATCTGGAAAACGGGGTATAATCTTGTGCTGAACAGGACACTGGAGACATCCGATAACATGTAACATAACAAAGACCCGACGGCGAACAGACACAAACAGGGCGGCTTTATACATCAGACACAGGTGAAGACAATTAGGGAACATTACACAGGACAAACGTGAAACTCTGGACCGGAGTAACCCCTTCCGGACCGGATCATGACAAGAAGGATGATTACTCGGTGCGGTAGTTTGCCGTGTAGGAGGTCCGTTAGGAGGTGCCGTGTAGGAGGTTCCCATTAAATTCACCTCCTGCCACCATCTCCCCTCTCTTCGCTGAGCCAGCGGACGTAGTTTTGTACCTCATTCGTGTTCCAAAGGGAACTCACGCACCTTTCAACCCGTTCCCTAGATACAACATGCCCAGCCCAGTAGAACCGATGTGGGGGACTAAGAGGTGGCAGTAAGCACAGTGGTAGCTTCCAGAGAAGATCATTTACATTTACTGCATTTACCAGACATCCTTATCCAGAGTGACTTACAAACAGTAGTTACAGGGACAGTCCCCCCTAGAGGGTTAGGGTGTCTCAGGGTTAAGTGTCCTGCTCAGGGACACGATGGTAGTAAGTGGGATTTGAACCCGGGTCTTCTGGTTCATAGGTGAGTGTGTTACCCACTAGGCTACTACCACCAGAAGAAACCACAAAAGTATGTTACAAAGCCCAAGTGGTCCCCCTTTGGAGAGGAGATCTCCTGCTGGACACCTCCATTCCCTCACACAAGGTCCCCCTTTGGAGAGGAGATGTGGGTCATTTTTAAGCAGTATTATCCTGAGTGCTGCTGGATTTCAGAGAGAGAATACGTCACAACTGCAGATCTGTGGTCCAGCAGAACCTGTTCATCTGATCTATTTATATTACAATGTTAAACTTTAGTTATATTCTTTATTTTGTTGTCATTTTATTGTAGAAATGGCTGAATTTAGCATTTATACTGTGATTTAGATGAAAGGTTTTTAAGATATTATAATGTATCGCTGACTATCTATCGCATTATACCTGTTCTCATTAAAAAACTATTAGAAAAAGAATGAAGTCATTCGAATGTAATGAGCTACAAAGTAAATTTAGACTGAGCACCACAGCTTGAAATATAACAAAATACTTGATGACAAGGACATCCTCTCTGATGTCATGAACAGCAATGTTGTCCATGATCGGTATGAAGGACATGACAAACTGAAATTCTCTTCTGTTGTCAGATTGTGCTTTTTTTCGAACTTCTTATGAAATATGAATCACACACGATTTTCATTTGTTCTTCAGTACATCTACAGATTAGACCTCCTTTTTTGTAGCTTATCATTTTTTTCCTTCAGAGGACATGAGTATAAAGTGTTGCCAGAAGGCTCGAGAGGCTTGTGGTGCTGCTCCGCCACCTAGGGGTGACTGTACCACCTAACCAGCATTGTTGATGGATACTGGCTTCGTGTAGAATATAGTGTAGTGTATTCTGTAGAATATCGTTTAGAATATTGTGTAGAATATTGTGTAGTATGTAGTGTAGTATATCGTTTAGAATATTGTGTAGTATATTGTTTAGAATATTGTGTAGTATATAGTGTAGTAAATTGTTTAGAATATAGTGTAGTATATCGTTTAGAATATTGTGTAGAATACAGTGTAGTATATAGTGTAGTATATTGTGTAGAATATAGTGTAGTATATAGTGTAGTATATTGTGTAGAATATAGTGTAGTATATAGTGTAGTAAATTGTGTAGAATATAGTGTAGTATATCGTTTAGAATTTTGTGTAGTATATAGTGTAGTATATTGTTTAGAATATTGTGTAGTATATAGTGTAGTATATTGTGTAGAATATTGTGTAGTATATTGTTTAGAATATTGTGTAGTATATAGTGTAGTATATTGTGTAGAATATAGTGTAGTATATCGTGTAGAATATTGTGTAGAATGAATGTTGCGGAGAGGCGAGGCGGTCGCGCATGCGCAGTGGAGCTTTTCCGCGTTTCTCGTCTGAGAACTTCCTGATCTTCCTCATCTGCTGGTCGTGAGAAACGCAGAAGTTGCGACGCGACTCTCAGAAGCGCGTTTATTCTGGACGATTTACTGCTGTCAAAATGTCCAAACCTCCTCCAAAACCAGCCAAACCAGGTAAGCGCTGCCGGCCAACGCGGCACCTAAAAAGTAGTCGAGCTGGCATGGGTGTGTGTGCGCGTGGTGGGTTGTGTGTGTGTGAGCGTGTATGCGTGTGGTTGTCTGGTTGTGCGTGGTTGTGTGTTTGTGCGTGGTTGTATGTGAGCGTGTGTTTGGTTGTGCGTGGTTGCGTGTGTTTGGTTGTGTGTGTGTGTGTGAGCGTGTATGCGTGTGGTTGTGCGTGTGTGTTTGGTTGTCTGGTTGTGCGTGGTTGTGTGTGTGTTTTTGTGCGTGGTTGTATGTGAGCGTGTGTTTGGTTGTGTGTGTGTGTGAGCGTGTGTGTGTGTTTAGTTGTCTGGTTGTGCGTGGTTGTGTGTTTGGTTGTGCGTGGTTGTATGTGAGTGTGTGTTTGGTTGTGCGTGGTTGCATGTGTTTGGTTGTGTGTGTGCGCGCGCGTGCGTGTGTGTTTGTGCGTGGTTGTGCCTGTGGTTTACTGTGCGTGCATGTGTGTGTGTGTGTGTGTGTGTGTGTGTTTAGTTGTCTGGTTGTGTGTTTGTGCATGGTTGTATGTGAGTGCGTGTTTGGTTGTGCATGGTTGCATTTGTTTGGTTGTGTGTATGTGTGGTTGTGTCAAAAAAGTGAAGTGATTGTCACATGTGATACACAGCAGCACAGCACACGATGCACACAGTGAAATGTGTCCTCTGCATTTAACCATCACCCTGAGTGAGCAGTGGGCACCATGACAGGCGCCCGGGGAGCAGTGTGTGGGGACGGTGCTTTGCTCAGTGGCACCTTGGTGGATCGGGATTTGAACCGGCAACCTTCTTACGGGGCCGCTTCCTTAACCGCTAGGCCACCACTGCCCCTGTGTGTGTGTGTGTGTGTGTGTGTGTGTGTGTGTGTGTGTGTGTGTGTTGTAAGTAGATTGAAATGACGGCTCCTCCCTGTTTCTTCAACTGTTGACACTGTGTGTGACATCAGAACGTGACGTCATTCCAGAACGTGTTGTAGAAGGGTTGTAGAAGGGTTGTAGAAGGGTTGCTTCATTGTACATGGATATATGGAGGCTAATTCATTATACACAGGTGGACTTTTCTGGATGTATTTCAGTGTGATCCAGTGCTGACCAGAGGAGGAGAAGTTCCCCTGCTGAGTCTTTGTTCCTCTCCAGGTTTTCCTCCTGCTAGAAGGAGCTTTTTCCTTCCACTGTTGCCTCTGGCTTGCTCACCTGGGGCTTTGAGCACCGTTCTATTCGCCAGGCGCTTTGTGACGATGTACATTGTAAAAAGCGGCATATAAATAAAGGTAGATTAATTTCCCTCTCATGCAAATATGAAGCAGAGGGAGCAAGTCCCAGCAGAACCTTTCCTGCCTTCCTATCCTCTGCTTTTCCAGTCCACCTGGCCTTCAGCTGCAAGTGGTTTTGGTTGGAAGATGAATCCCCAGCTTCTGCTGCTCCTGTCCTTAATTACTGTGGGAATCATGGATTTTTATCTGAAGAGGAAAGGTGAAGAACTTCTGAAATGTTGGGTGGATGAACCCAGATGATCATTCCATACACTGGTACCTGGGTGGTAGTAGCCTAGTGGGTTAAACACTATGAAGCTATGAACCAGAAGACCACAAAGTCCCAGGTTCATTATGTCCCTGAGCAAGACACTTAAACCTGAGTGTCTCCAGGGGGGGACTGTCCCTGTCACTACAAACTGTAAGGTGCTCTGGATAAGGCCGTCTGGCAAATTTACATGCATGAGCTTCATACAGAAACCTTAAACTACAGCCATTATGTAGAGATGATTCCCACAAATGGTACAGTAACAACACAGTAACAACACAGTAATAACACAGTAACAGTGGTTGTGTTACTGAAACGGCCCGTGGTGCTGGCTTATCAAATTAGTCCAGAGTCTCCCACGCAAAGAACTACGTTTCTTCATAAACCGTCTTCTAAACGTGATGTTGCTCACAGACACGTCCTTCCCTCTTTTATGTCTTGAATGTGGCAGCATTTCTAGTAAGAAAATGTTACTAAATCTGCAGCAGAATGATTGTTTTAACATGAATCTCAAGAGGATATGAAGGAAAAGAAAAGTTGATGTAGTCAGGACAGGAGAAGGAAGCACAAATAAGTTGGGGAAGTTAAATCTGCTGAACTTTACAAATTCCGATTTCTGTCTGAAAGGTCAAAATGCATCTTTCTATACAGGCTGTACGCTGTCGTTTTCCATGTTTTATGTGTCAAAGACTTAATGATTAATTTACAAATTACTTCCACATGTCTGTGTAGCTTATATGAAATATTAATTTAGATCCAGAATTAGACTTTTCATGTGTTTTTACCCACACACTATATTACCAGAAGTACTGGTGCCATACAATCTGCCATATCCTGCGCCGTACCCCAAACTATACCCCACACTTTACCCCACACTTTACCCCGCACATTCCCTTCATCATATCCTCCACCATGCCCTGAACATACCACTTCCTGCATCATACCTCGTACATTCCCCACACCATACCCCACACCATACCCCACAGCGTAGCCCGAACTATACCCGCACATTCCCCACACCATATCCTGCACATTCCCCACACCATACCCCACAGCGTAGCCCAAACTACACCCGCACATTCCCCACACCATATCCTGCACATTCCCCACACCATACCCCACAGCGTAGCCCGAACTATACCCGCACATTCCCCACACCATATCCTGCACATTCCCCACGCCATACCCCACAGCGTAGCCCGAACTATACCCGCACATTCCCCACACCATATCCTGCACATTCCCCACGCCATACCCCACAGCGTAGCCCGAACTATACCCGCACATTCCCCACACCATATCCTGCACATTCCCCACGCCATACCCCACAGCGTAGCCCGAACTATACCCGCACATTCCCCACACCATATCCTGCACATTCCCCACGCCATACCCCACAGCGTAGCCCAAACTATACCCGCACATTCCCCACACCATATCCTGCACATTGCCCACACCATACCCCACAGCGTAGCCCGAACTATACCCGCACATTCCCCACACCATATCCTGCACATTGCCCACACCATACCCCACAGCGTAGCCCAAACTATACCCGCACATTCCCCACACCATATCCTGCACATTCCCCACACCATGCCCCACAGCGTAGCCCGAACTATACCCGCACATTCCCCACACCATATCCTGCACATTCCCCACACCATGCCCCACAGCGTAGCCCAAACTATACCTGCACATTCCCCACACCATACCCCACAGCGTAGCCCGAACTATACCCGCACATTCCCCACACCATATCCTGCACATTCCCCACGCCATACCCCACAGCGTAGCCCAAACTATACCCGCACATTCCCCACACCATATCCTGCACATTGCCCACACCATACCCCACAGCGTAGCCCGAACTATACCCGCACATTCCCCACACCATATCCTGCACATTCCCCACACCATACCCCACAGCGTAGCCCAAACTACACCCGCACATTCCCCACACCATATCCTGCACATTCCCCACGCCATACCCCACAGCGTAGCCCAAACTATACCCGCACATTCCCCACACCATATCCTGCACATTGCCCACACCATACCCCACAGCGTAGCCCGAACTATACCCGCACATTCCCCACACCATATCCTGCACATTGCCCACACCATGCCCCACAGCGTAGCCCAAACTATACCCGCACATTCCCCACACCATATCCTGCACATTCCCCACACCATACCCCACAGCGTAGCCCAAACTACACCCGCACATTCCCCACACCATATCCTGCACATTGCCCACACCATACCCCACAGCGTAGCCCAAACTATACCCGCACATTCCCCACACCATATCATGGACATTCCCCACACCGTAACCCACAGCGTAGCCCAAACTATACCCGCACATTTCCTGAACTAATCCCCACGCCATACCCTGCACATGTCCCACACATTCCTCACGCTGCACTCTGCACTGAACCCCACTGAACATTCCCGTGCTTTAGAGAAAACTCTCTTTTGGTTCCGAGGACCCGATCTGTAAGTTTAACGCCTGGTCTGCTCTGGATTACCCGGGCTTGTGAAGAGTGGAGAACATCCAGGACGTTCTGCCATACTGACATTATGGCAGTTTATTAGAGTTGGAGGCGGGTATCTGCAGATGACCATTTATTTTCACGCCTCAGTACCGGCGTCTGTTCACATCATACAAAGTTTATTCACTTCCTGCATGTATTCATGTACAAAGTTTACATTTGGAAATTGCCTTCATATTTATGTGTGTGTGTGTGTGTGTGTGTGTGTGTGTGCGTGATAGGTCAGGTGAAAGTCTTCAGGGCTCTGTTTACCTTTGACCCCAGGACGGTGAGTCCAGCTAATGCATCTGTCCATTCAACTTGTTATAATAGCGAAGTCAACACACACAGAGCTTGACACACTGATTATTGATTGATTTTATATTGACCTTCTTCTTTTTCAGCCTGATGAGCTGTACTTTGAAGAAGGAGACATTTTATACATTTCTGATATGGTGAGTGTGTGTGTGTGTGTGTGTGTGTGTGTGTGTGTGTGTGTGTGTGTGTGTGTGATTATGTAAGGGTGGCTTTTGACTTGTTCTGGGTTCTGATTGGCTGCCTTTGTTCAGAGTGACAGTAACTGGTGGAAGGGAACCTGCAGGGGCAGAACAGGCCTTATTCCCAGTAACTATGGTAAGAAATCAGACATGTTTGCAGAACCTTGTTATCATTGTGAATCCTTAACAAGCAATTTTCTTTTGTTTCAACAATAAAAATCTTATCATATGCCGCTTTCAAATGTTGTGCTCATATTACAGATTAAATTAGTGTAAAATGTGATAAGTCTGGGGATCGACTGAATTCTCTGACTGCAGCAAGAACAGTGATGTGGGTGGTAGTAGCCTAGCGGGTAACACACTTGTCTATGAACCAGAAGACCCAGGTTCAAACCCCACTTACTACCATCGTGTCCCTGAGCAGGACACTCAACCCTGAGTGTCTCCAGGGGGGGACTGTCCCTGTAACTACTGGTTGTAAGTCGCTCTGTATGAGGGCGTCTGGTAGATGATGTAAATGTAAATGGAAACACTCGCAGTCTGAGCGCACTGTTTAAACAGCCAATCAGCAGCAGTCTCAGATCTCTACACATGACGGCGAGATTTATTGGAATTTGAAACTCAATTTGGTGCTCGACAATATTGGGTCGGTTCCACAGGAGGTTGAAGTTTGGTAACCAGACCTGTGATTGGTCTCTTGCCCCCCTGCAGTGGCTGAACAGGCTGAATCCATCGATAACCCCATGCATGAGGCGGCGAAGCGTGGTGAGTTCCAGCCATTATTGTGGTTCTCATTTCTTAAACCTCCATGTCTTCCATGTCACGTGATCATGGAAAAGAAGACACTGTGTTTCAATGTCAGGTGACATATGCATCCACCCCTACTGGTGTGTGTGTGTGTGTGTGTGTGTGTGTGTGTGTGTGTGTGTGTGTAGGTAATCTCAGTTGGTTGAGAGAGTGTCTGGACAACAAGGTCGGAATCAATGGACTGGACAAAGCAGGAAACACCCCTCTGTACTGGGGCTGTCATGGAGGACATAGAGGTACACAAACTCACCACATCAGACCAAAAACACAACCTCGCCACACCACACCAATAACACAACTACACACACACACACCAAAACACAAACTCGCCACATCAGACAAATAACACAACTACACACACCAAAACACAAACTCGCCACATCACACCAATAACACAACTACACACACCAAAACACAAACTCACCACATCACACCAATAACACAACTACACACACCAAAACACAAACTCACCACATCACACCAATAACACAACTACACACACCAAAACACAAACTCACCACATCAGACAAATAAGACAACTACACACCAAATGACAAACTTGCCACATCACACCAATAACACAACTACACACACACCCCAAAATACAAACACACCAAATCACACTAATAACACAACTACACACACACACCAAAACACAAACTTGCCACATTGCATATCTAACACACACACACACACACACACACACCAAAAGAACTATAACTTCACACACATCAACATTGGTGTGTGTGCTGGGTGTCAGGAGTGTCCAGTAGGAGCATCCAGTGTTCACGGTGTGTGTTGTGTATCTGTTGTGCAGATGTTGTGGAGGTGTTACTAGCGCAGACCAACATCGAGGTGAATCAGCAGGTGAGTGGGCGCGGCTCAGACGTGGCGCAGCGGCAGGAAACGGAACCGCGTTCATGTCCAACGTGTGTCTTGCAGAATAAGCTGGGGGACACGGCGCTGCACGCTGCTGCGTGGAAGGGCTACAGCGACATGGTGGAGATGCTTCTGAACAAGAGTGAGACGCACGGAGAAAGCAGACTGAACAGAAAGATGATGTTCTTCTTGTGAAATTTCATCTTCCCCGTTCATCCTGCAGGCGCCAGGACGGACCTCCTCAATAACGAGAAGAAGCTGGCGCTGGACATGTCCACCAACGCGCAGTGCGCCTCGCTCCTCAAGAGGAAACTGGGAAGCAGTGAGTCCTCCTCGCCACTAGAGGGCCACAGTAAAGTCATATGGTGGTTTTTCTGTTTGCGCGTTCGAGAATTTGAAAAGGTTCATGGTTCCGTTCTAATTCCAGTAAACCGGTACATTTGAGCCCAGAAAAAAACGTCTCTTTGCGTATTTTATTCATCGCCTCCACGTTTCCTCCGCTGCAGGCGTCACGCGCACCCTCAGCAACGCAGAGGAGTACCTGGATGATGAAGACTCTGACTGACCTTGTCTGACCCTGAGCACGAGGAAGGCGGAGCTTCGCTGACTTGTCCAGCTGTGTCCTCGCGCCTGAAGTTCCTGCACGAGTTCCTCGCTCTTGCCACCAGGCAGGATCCAGCTGGATGAGAGTATTGTTGTTGTGTGATTGTTGCACAATGATTCATGTTATTTTATTCATTTCTGCATCTTCACTCTTTCCCTTCATCTGAATAAAATCCCTGTTTTGCATTGACGCTGTGAACAAGCGAAAGCCACCAGACTGACACCAAGTGGAGATGGTTTCCTTTATTAAAGTGGAACTGTGAAGAGTTCCTGCACACCAGGTGGCGCTAAACTCACAGTAGTTACGTGAAGATGGAACAAAGAAATGCGGAATTTGTTTATTCACAAAATGAAAAGGGACTTTCTGTAAAAATCTTCAAAATGTCACTGGTCAAAGGTCATGACGTCGGCAGTCAGACCTGCTGCTCCAGAGTCCAAAACCTCCACCTGAGGACAGAAACACCATCAGATGCCATCAGATGAGCGACCCGGAAACATTTATTACTTCTAAAATTACACTGATTTGTTCCGGAAAAGAACTTGTTGAGCTTGAATGAGATCTGGAGGTACATGAAGGTATCATGAAGGGACAATAGACTTAACATCTATACAACAGAGGGAACATCTGAGTTTGACTTTCGGTTCCTGGTACAGAACCACGATGAGATCTGGTCTAAACCTGCTGCTCCATGTGAACACCATTAACACTCGTCAATTCTCTTTGTCCATATCACACGGTTCTCTGGGTGTCCTTACAGTCCTGAATGTGAGGACGTGTCCCACGGGGACAAAATGTGCTGTAAACCTACAGAAGGTGTCAAAGCAGTCGTGTCTCTTGGACAGGTTGGTATAGTTATTAAACCTTATTTGCCTTAGTTATCCACTAATGGTCATACATACTGGAGCAGCCGTTTCCTGCTGAAGAACCTCTGGTTCTGGTGATGCTGATAATTCCTGCTGAAGAACCTCTGGGTCTGGTGACACTGATGATTCCTGCTGAAGAACCTCTGGTTCTGGTGATGCTGATAATTCCTGCTGAAGAACCTCTGGTTCTGGTGACACTGATGATTCCTGCTGAAGAACCTCTGGTTCTGGTGACACTGATGATTCCTGCTGAAGAATCGTTGGTTCTGGTGATGCTGATAATTCCTGCTGAAGAACCTCTGGTTCTGGTGACACTGATGATTCCTGCTGAAGAACCTCTGGTTCCACAACCTGTGGTTGTGATACCAGATGAGATTTGGATGATTTAATTCAGAAAAAAGAACCTTCAAATATCTGCTACATTCATCACAGGAACAAACAAGAAGAAAAGTCCAGCTTCTGACTAAACATCTTCCAAACCCTCACCACAGCTACTGGAATGGCAGCTGCAGGATCCTCTAGATGATCAAGGAAGGTTTCACCTGCAGCATCTGCTGAGGTCTGTGGAACCAACTCAGCATATTCAGCATGCAGTCCTGATCCAACATGTTCCTGCAACTGCATCCAGACAATCAATCAAAAACACAACACACACCACCACACACACACCACACACACTTACCTCTGATTCAGCAGGTGGACTGGAACTGTTCTCTGACTGTTCCACCTCTGGAATGCATACTTCCAGTAATGCTTCTGGATCTGCTGTGCTTCCTGGTTCATTCGGTGGTTCCAGCTCTGCAACCAGTTCTGGTTCTGGTTGTTCCGGATCAGCTGCTGGTTCTGACTTGGTTCCCTCAACTGTTCCAAATTCTATTGCTGCTTCTGGTTCTAAATGAGCAGCTGCCTGTTCCAGTTGTTCCAGCTCAGTTTTATTAAAGCACATTAGACCTTCATCAGTTGTTAGTTGTGGACCTAAAACTTGTTCTTCTGGTTCTTTAACCACCTCTGAATCTAGAACTGTTTCTAGCTCTATATGTTCTGGTTCTGTGGTGGTGGTTTCTTCTGGTTTTATGCTTTTAAAGACTAATTCTGGTTCTGCAGCTGCTTCTGCCAGAAGTTCTGTGTGAGCAAGGTCTTCTGGCTCTTCAGCTGGTTCGAATTCTGTAACTTTATTCAGGGGAAACTCCGGTTCTTTAACCTCAGTCACTTCACTCAGAGACTCTTCTTTATTTGTTCCTTGATCTAACTCTGGATCCTTAAATGGTTCCGCCTGTGGTATTTTGATGAGTTTTGGACCTGGAGCGTGAGGCTTGGCAGATGTTGTCTTGGGGGGCTTTAGGGGGCACCTGGAGACAGGTGGGGCGGAGACGGCTCGCAGCCCAGGAGCCCCTTTAGCTGGAGAAGAAGCTGCATATTGTTCCTCAAGAAGCCTCCTCTGAGCCTGCTGCTCCCACAGAGAGAGAAGAAGAAGAAGAAGAAGAGCTGAATGTACAGGAGGACTCGACATCTACAACTGTGCTGATAGGGCGGTGCTGGGTGTTTTGGGGTGGGGGTGGCAGGGGTCCGGATGAGCGGATCAGTGGACAGTGCAGCCAAAATCCCTCAACACAATCATGATAATCGCATTAGAACCGCATTACAGGCACCAGGAACTCTCATCTCTGCCAGGACAACGTGTGTGTAGATGTTGACACACCAGTTTTCTCCTGTACCCCATGTCCCCCCCCAAAAAAATCACATCCAGCAGCAGCAGAAAATGAGCCTGGGCACCATATTCACATTCGGTTCATGTTCTCCTCTGTGCTCGTGGGTTCCGACCATCTTGTTCTATTCTTATGAGGGAGGAACCTCTTTGAGATAAGAAGCTCCCCAGTGATGGAAATCACACACACACAGAGACAGACAGAGACAGACATCTTCGTCCAGCTCCAGGCAGCTCGTGATTAGGTGGGAATGCAGGAGAAGGCCGTGTTTGGAGGTGTTGAGGAACGCAGCCCCTCCAAACACACCACCAGCTGACCAAGATCTGACCACACAAACCCCACCGTTTCACACCACACACGTTTACTCGTGTTCTACACCAGTCCAGCTCTTCCTGAGGACACGCGTCTCCTGGAGCTCCATCTACTCACCACCCTCCTCATACGCCGCTTGTTCTTCTTCCTCTTGCTGGGCATCCTCACAGGAGATCAGAAGAAATGGCCGAAGGACCCTGGAACGTTGAGACCGCGGTAGCAGCAGGACCTGCAGCGCTCCTTTTAAAGCCTCCACTGACCTTCCCAGTATGGGAGGGGCCAAGGGCGTGGCCACACCCTACATGGAAGGTCCCGTACCAGCCCAACCGCAGCTTCTGCAGGCTTCTCCTCTACCAGCAAACCCGTCAAGTCACGTTAACTTTATTTCTCGAGGACCAGCAGGCCGTCCAGGCATAAAAGGACACAGAGTAAAATAAAATATCATAAAACACATAAACTCCTCCCTGCTGGAGATAACATCTCAAATACGTTATTTAGTTCCTGCAGAACGTAGTACCAGATGCCTACAGGACCTTCTGCTGGTTTCAGATGAACATTCTGGATTATGGAAGATCTTAGCGATGAGTTGGGCGTGGCCTGTTCCTCGCCTGCACTGAACAGCCAATCACATTCCACCTCTGAGAAACGGCGAGCGCTTTTATATAAGAGGCGGAGTCCGGTCTGTTATCTAACTTTTACGCCGTGTGTGTGTGTGTGTGTGTGTGTGTGTGTGAGTGTGTGTGTGAGTGTGTATGGTATGCTGTAGGCGTGACCGTGTGTTTGTGGGTAATGATGCATAAGGGAACACAAACCAACAGGTGTGACTGAATCGATCAGCGTCTGACTCTGACACACACACACACACACACACACACAACCACATTCAGAACACACAAATGCACAAGCGAATTAAACACACGCACGGCAGGACGAGTTAAAACACAACGTAAAAATGGGAAAAGCCTCAGGGCAGCGTAGTGAAGATCAGAAGAGCGTTTCACCTGCGCCCCACCCTGAAGTCTTCTTCTGCTGCTAGAAGACATGGACATGAACCACACTGGCTCCAGCTGGATGGACATTTGACCACCAGTAAAACGGGGAGAAAACCTCATTTCCAGCATTTACCAGACGGCCTTATCCAGAGCGACTTACAGTCAGTAGTTACAGGGACAGTCCCCCCCTGGGGACACTGAGGGTTAAGTGTCTTGCTCAGGGACATGATGGTAGTAAGTGGGGTTACTGGGTCTTCTGGTTCATAGGCGACTGTGTTACCCGCTAGGCTACTACCAGCCCTTTGGATCAAGATGAACATGTTGTGGTGATTCCTGAATCAGTGACGATGATGACGATGATGGTGGTGGTGGTGGTGGTGGTGATGATGATGATGGTGGTGGTGGTGACTGAACCCCACACAGCACACCCAGGATAGACCCTCTCACATCTGGATGAAAACCTGAAGCAGGAAGTGTAATTTCCTGCTCTCTGCACTGAAAAAATTCCCAGCATTCCAAGCAGAAACGCACAGAACCGAGCGAGACCGGACCGCCCAGCCGTCCTTTTACCACATTTTACTGGAGAACCGGACTGATCGTCCGGATCCTGCAGCTGGAATTCATCTGCTTTATTCTAATATTCCATTAACCAGGACGCTGGGACGCCGGTGACAGTGGTGTCCCTGGTCAAAAAGTATTTCATATGAATCGAACACTTACACACGCACAAAATAAAATATATATATATATATCACTTAATTCCCAGCATGCTCTATTCCTGACAAGTTTGGCCTGATCAGGGCTCTATAGAAACTGAATGAGAATCGCTGGTGTCGTCCTGTAAAGTAAAGTAGCAGGTAACGGGAAGGTCCCCCGGGCCCCTGACACACAGTGAAACGAGTCCTCTGCATTTAACAGTGTGCTGCTGCGTAATATGTAGTTAATGTGGAATATTTATTCAGTCCCAGTCTCATGCAGGTAAAAACAAAATATTTATTCAGTTCCAACACACGAATCCAACAGTAAAAAGGCGCGGCCGAGCGGGACAGGACAGTTACTGGTTTTCACACTTCTCCACCTCTCTGGCCTGGCGCGGGGACAGCGGCCACCATTCCTCCTTCCTGGCGGCGCTGATGCCCGTCCCTGCGGGGGGACAAAAGAGAAAACGTCAAAAACAGTCCCTCTGTGGGCTTCAGAAGCGTCTAGTGGCCCCCGGGTGCAGTGGTGGTGCAGTGGTGGGGGCCCCCGGGGGCAGTGGTGGGGGCCTAGCTGGTAAGGAAACAGCCCCGTAATCAGAAGGTTGTGGGTTCGAATCCCGACCCGCCAAGGTGCCACTGAGGTCCCCTTGATGAAGGTCCCGTCCCCACACGCTGCTCCCCGGGCGCCTGTCATGGTGCCCCCTGCTCACCAAGGGTGATGGTTAAATACAGAGGACACATGTCACCGTGACACCGTGAGCTGTGCTTCACCATGACAATCACGTCACTTTATCAGAACCCCAATCACCACTTCAGTGAAAGTACCCAGAATGCACCGCGTTACCCTCTTGGGCAGCCTCAGGGCGCGGCTCCTCGGTGCTCCTCGCGGGCGTCGGCTGCTCACCTGCGACCGCGCCCAGGGCCGAGTTGTCGAAGAAGAGGCGGGGCTGCGTGATGGGCGGAGCCTGCGCGGTGGGCGGCAGGTCGAAGAAGCGGCTCTTGGGGGAGTTGAGCAGGGCGGCGCCGGTCAGAGGCGCGGGGCGGCGCACGGGCGAGGCGGGGAGGGCGTGTCTGGGGGGCGTACGAGGGGCGTGTCTGGTGACGGGGGGGCAGCTGAGGGGCTCCTCCTTTTTGTGTTCCCGCAGTTTATAGGCACGACGCCGCCATTTAGTGATTTCCTCCTGCTGGCTGGAAACGAGGCTACACACACACACACACACACACACACACACACGCGCGCACACAAAAGCACACGCACAACACACACACACACGCACACAACACGCGCGCACAACGCACAACACACACACGCGCGCACAACACGCGCACAACACACACACGCGCACAACACGCGCACAACACACACACGCGCACAACACACACACGCGCACAACACACACACGCGCACAACACACACACACGCACAACACACACACACGCACAACACACACACACGCACAACACACACACACGCACAACACACACAAAAACACGCGCACAACACACACGCACAAAACACGCACATTAAAAATTAATTTCAGCGATGAAATCCCGGCGAGTGACGTGGCAACAGCTACCTCTCCAAGTGTGCGGTTCTGTGCTGGGGATCCGGGGGTCCATGTGTGGCGTCCCCCTGAACAACTACAGAGACAGAGACAGAGAGACGCCCTGATGATGCCTTCATGTTGATTGAGTTTAACAGATTTATCGGGTCTGCGGTGTTTTAAGACCCTTCAAGTCTCAGTTTAAAGGTGACTTGTCGTTTTTAATGGTATTTAAGGCCTTAATTTGGGAAAAGTGAATTTAAGACTTTTTAAGTTTATGTTGAAACTCTGATCAGGAAGCAGAAGAACGGTGGAATTAGGACCATGACACTGACAGGAGTGTTCCTCTTGCTGAAGGTTCTTCCTCAGGTTCTCCTTCAGACTGCGAATGACATCCTCCTTATGCTCCAGAGTGACGTTCACACGCTCCATTCTACAGGGTGACACAGACATGAGTAAAACATACGTGTGTGTGTGTGTGTGTGTGTGTGTGTGTGTGTGTGTGTGTGTGTGTGTGTAAAAAAATCTCACTCCTTCTGGTGGTTGGCACTCATGCGTGTGTTCTCCAGCTCCATCTGGACCAGCTGGTTCTTCATCTCCTCCAGTGCAGCTCCAGACTGGGTATGTATGAAGCACACACACACACTCTTAAACATGTCCGCCTGCAGCACAGCTGACTGTGCGTGCTTCTGTGCGAGTACCTGCATCTGCGTGAGCTGCTCCTGAAGAGCCAGGATCAGCTGTTCTTTCTCCTGCAGCTGAGCAGACAGATGCTGATCCTGCATGAGTTGACGTAGCTTCTGATCTAGAACCTGCGGAGAATGGAAGATACTAGAAGTGTGTGTGCCGCCACCACCACCACCAGTGAGCTGCAGAAGAACAGCGTGTGTGTGTGTGTACCTGCTGGAGCTGCTCTCGGAGTCCCTGCTTGTCTCGCAGGGTTGTGGACGGTGTTACTGTCTCCTGTATTGAGGTGTTGAACAGGCCCAGAGTTTCACTGCGTTGCTCCGACAGACACAGCTGAGCTTCAGACCGGGCGGAGTCCAGGGCAGCACCAACACGCTGCAGCTCATCACGCCACAACTGAACCAGAGGACGCAACCAGAAATGATGTCTGAGACACACACACACACACACACACACACACACACAGTAATTACCTGGTATGTTGCTCGCTGTGTAGACGCCGCAGACGCGGCCCGTTCTGTCTCAGTCAGGAGAAACGCTTGATAAGCGCTGGAGTCCTGAACGTCCCCGCTGCTCAGGTCCCTCAGGCGCTCTGCCATTCGTCCCCGCCGCAGCTGCTCCGCAGACAGGTCTCCCTCGTACGCGTCCACCGCCACCGCCAGCCTCCGGACCACCTGCTCCATGTCCTGCGGGGGACAGCGAGGACCGGTCGGTCAGTGTTCCGGACCGGGCGAGCGGACCGCGGCTTGTAACAGGGCGGGGAGGAGTGGACCTGCAGGTGCCGCTGTCTGCGGTCCAGCGTGAGGCGGAGCCTCTGGACCCACAGCTGCTGCAGTTCAGGTGGGGGCAGACCGGGGGCTCCACCAGGCCAGGTGGATTTCCGCAACAGCAGGTCCTGCAGCTGGCTCTGCTCAAAGCTGTCCACACCCTGCTGCCACACGGACTGGGCGCGGCCCATGTAGCATTGACACAGCTTGCGCAGCGCCACCTACAGGCAGAAACACATCAGAGCACAACACTATTTCACTGGTTCTGATGTAAAAGTCTGGATGAGTTCAGACGTCCCTTCTGATAAATACATTTAGTGTCGTAGTATCACACAAAGAACAGGTGTTATAATATATAAAAGTTAGATCAATTTAAGACCCTGCATCGGGGTCGCCAACATTAGTCTCGGAAGACGCTGTGAGGGCGAGACGCCTTCTAAATGAAAATATCCTTTTATTTGTTAATTTTCCATCCAAATGGGCTATTTTTCAGCCTTTGACAATGTTAACAGACTCATGTTACCTGTACTGCTGCAAGCCAGTACAGCAGAAGGAATTAGCGGTGTTATTTAATACCAACACGTATTATTAGCATATATAAGGTAGTTTGTACATTTAAGATTTAGTCCATTAAATACTACGGATCATACTTAAATAAAAGTTATTAATATTATTATTAGGAAATACCAGAATTAGCACATTTATATTTATTCTGTCGTGTATTATTATTTTGAAGTAACGCTATTATGCTTTTTCAGATGAATTAACGGGCTGTTGCCAGGCGGCATTGATAGTGGGTGCAGCATAATGGGCATCAGTTTTGTTCTGTTACGTATGGAATAACCTGTGAAGGTTGTTATCTTAAAACAATTACCTGTGGTAATGGCTATGGACTGAGACAAATGAACTGGCGTCCTCGGCATGAGACGTGGCAGAGCGTGAGAACATGATTTTCTTCCTTTTCTCAAGGTGGCCTTTGAAAGCACCGTCGTTTTACCTACTTCAGCACCATAAGAATTGGGACCCTGATGGAGAAGCGTTCTCTGGATTTCTTGCCATTTTTAATGATATTTAAGGCCTTGACGTTTTTTAAGGATCTGCAGAATCCCTGCACAATCGGAAGAATAAATCCAGAAGCCCATGTGGTGGGAGGTCTTACCCCCCGGAAGAACAGATACAGGCCCACGTCTCTCAGCTTGTGTGTAAAGGTGAGGAACGCGGCCCGTCGGTCGCTGGGCACCAGGCGGAGCAGGGAGATGCTGAAGCCGCGCTCGGCAGGGTCTGGAGATTCCAGCGCAATCACGTGTCTCCTCTCATCGTTCACCTGGGTCAAGCGGTCAAGCAGCACCTGGAAATGCTGCAGACACACCTGGAGGAGAGAAGCAGGGGGAGATGTTTCACCAGCAGATGAGGGCGGGCAGCCAGGTGGAACTAAGACTCCGCCTACCTGCAGCATCTGGGCGGAGTCCTCAGAGCTCTTGGCCTGGGAAGGGAGAGGTCAGCAGAGTCAAAAACAGGACCTTCTCACACGTCAACATCTTGTTTCTTAAAAGGTTTTGAGGTTGAACTCTTCTGTCCACAGACTGGTGACTGCCAACCAAGCATAGAGCTGGATCATATGGGAAGTCTTGGGAAACCAGTTCCTCAGGAACGTAACTAAAAACCCACCCAGGAACCAGACATGATGCCATTTCCCACCATGTGTGTGATCAACATGCTAGTGTCTCGTATGATTTTGGTTCCACTCACCAGTGCTCTGGGGTCTGAGAACTGCAGCTCCTTCACTCTCTGGATCTGGAAGGTGAAGTTAAACACAAGTTGGAATCAACTATCCCAACCAAACATCTGACCTGCTAAATGAAGTCCATTTTCAATTTGATTTATTAAAACAGACACAAAAAAAATGTGTGTGATATGAATCAATCCCACTGCGCCAGTCTACAACTCAGAAGATCTCACCTGGTCCAGCTTGTCCTCCAGGTCTCTCTTTAGTTGACTCCTCTCCTCCCTCAGCCCCTCCATCATCTCCACCAGCTGGTCTTTCTCAGCAGTCAGAGCTCCAACATCTGATCTCAGCCTCTCCAGATCCTCAGAGTGGACCACAGTTCCTACCATCTGCTGCTCCTGCAGCTGGTCCCTCTCTGCACTGAGGGAATTCACACGTGAGTGCAGCTCCTCCATCCTCCTCCTCTCTTCTTCTCTCAGCTTCTCCTCCAGCTTCTCCCTGTCAGATTGCAGATGCTGCAGCTCCTCCACCCGCCTCCTCTCTTCTTCTCTCAGCTTCTCCTCCAGCTGCTCCTTGTCAGACTGCAGATGCTGGAGCTCCTCCACCCGCCTCCTCTCTTCTTCTCTCAGCTTCTCCTCCAGCTGCTCCCTGTCAGAACGCAGCTCCTCCAGCTCCTCCACCCGCCTCCTCTCTCCTTCTCTCAGCTTCTCCTCCAGCTTCTCCCTGTCAGAACGCAGCTCCTCCAGCTCCTCCACCCGCCTCCTCTCTTCTTCTCTCAGCTTCTCCTCCAGCTGCTCCTTGTCAGACTGCAGACGCTGGAGCTCCTCCACCCGCCTCCTCTCTTCTTCTCTCAGCTTCTCCTCCAGCTGCTCCTTGTCAGACTGCAGACGCTGCAGCTCCTCAGCACCTTGCAGATCCTTGGAGAAGAGCAGCTCTTTTTCTGAGCGTACGGACTCCAGCTCAGCAGTCAGATGCTGCACCTTAACAGGAGACATCATGAGATGGTTACAGCTGGGACAGGAGAGAGAGGGGAAACGTCAGGAGAAGCAGCAGCGGTAGAAGCCTCACCTGGTCTTGCAGCAGAGAGAGGTTATCAGAGCTCTGGGAGAGTTTCTCCTGCAGGGACTGAAGCTGAGACTCCGCCTCCTCAGCCTGAAAGAGAAGATAATAATGATGATGATGATGATAAAGAGAGGAGGACTAGTAGTATGGTGGATATTTTCATAGTAGGATATAAAAACGACTAGTTGGGTTATGTGTGAAATAAGTATAAAGCGGCCGCTTATTTCCCGTGCGAGCTCGACCAGACTAATTTCCAGCTCCATCCTGCGTTCTGCGACTCGTGAGGAACACTGAGGACAGACTGGGCAGCCGGGGACAGCAACAGTCCACCTACTCATAATATAAATCATTCTGCGTTCATGTAATTGCGCGGCGCTGCACTTGTGAACCCGGACGTGCGGTGACGGTGAATAACTGACAGATTGAAGGCTTGTCTCATTTGATTTGGGAAAAAAAACATTAATGTAGGGACATCCTTTTCCCTCGTCACTCAGCTATTCCTGGTCCAGTAATATCAGAGAAAAGCTCAAAGTCCCGCCCCTTCCCTGTTTCTGATTGGCTTATGGGCCTATTGTTGGTGTGGTTTAAAACCAGGTCAGTCTGCCTGGTTTTGGCAAACTACATGTGCAAATCCATCATGCACTTTCACAATTGTGAAAGCCGTAGGTAACAGGGTTTGGGTTTTATTTGAACGGTTTAGGTTTAATGAACATTTAGTGACGTTCTATGAATGTCTGTCGGACACAGGACTCACTGCTAACTTGACTGAGGTGTCCGAGCTCCCGGTCAGTGCTGTTTAGAAGATGGAATGTAGTAGTTATCAAGTCATTGAAGATCCAGCAGCACCATAAGGCCAGAGTGGGCAGGTAGGTTTACTGACTGAATAGAATCCCGGTGCCACTGAGCAAAGCACCGTCCCCACTGTTCAATGCAGAGGACACATTTCGTGTGGTGTGCTTGCTGTGTATCACAACGACAGTCACTTCACAAGTTGGGGTCTGATCAACCTCAGATGGGTCGACTGGGCAAGGGGGTCTGATGTTGAAAGACCCCAAACCCCCAATGAGCCCAGGTTTCATCACTGATGATGATGCGTCCAGGACATTGTTCCCATTTTCTCAACATCCTTTCAATGCATTAGCATGTGTGTTCATTTTAACAACAAGCTGGTGCGCACTGGCTGATATATGAAGAGCTGAAGAACATTCCCTGCATCCCACCTTTCCATTAAACACACTCACCATCTGGGATGAGCTGCAGGAGCAAGAGAGGAAGGTAAACTCCACCCACACAGGGTCCATGTTTACAACCATACGATCACATTACAAAAGCAATTTTATTCAAGCTTATAAACAGAAGATCTCACCTGGTCCAGCTTGTCCTCCAGGTCTCTCTTTAGTTGACTCCTCTCCTCCCTCAGCCCCTCCATCATCTCCACCAGCTGGTCTCTCTCTACAGTCAGAGCTCCAACATCTGATCTCAGCCTCTCCAGATCCTCAGAGTGGACCACAGTTCCTTCCATCTGCTGCTCCTGCAGCTGGTCCCTCTCTGCACTGAGGGAATTCACACGTGAGTGCAGCTCCTCCAGCTCCTCCACTCGCCTCCTCTCTTCTTCTCTCAGCTTCTCCTCCAGCTGCTCCTTGTCAGACTGCAGATGCTGGAGCTCCTCCACCCGCCTCCTCTCTTCTTCTCTCAGCTTCTCCTCCAGCTGCTCCTTGTCAGACTGCAGACGCTGCAGCTCCTCAGCACCTTGCAGATCCTTGGAGAAGAGCAGCTCTTTTTCTGAGCGTACGGACTCCAGCTCAGCAGTCAGATGCTGCACCTTAACAGGAGACATCATGAGATGGTTACAGCTGGGACAGGAGAGAGAGAGGGGAAACGTCAGGAGAAGCAGCAGCGGTAGAAGCCTCACCTGGTCTTGCAGCACAGAGAGGTTATCAGAGCTCTGGGAGAGTTTCTCCTGCAGGGACTGAAGTTGAGACTCCGCCTCCTCAGCCTGAGAGCAAAGAAGAAGATGATGATGATAAAGAGTGGAGGACTTATGTTGACTAGTCACTTACTAAAAACGACTAGTCCGATTATAAAAATTATAAAATTGCTTATATTTAAATACCAGCTTTTACTTTTAACATGTTATTTAAATGATGTGCCTTAATTATTAAAACGAAATAATTATTTTTGCTGCTTATATTATGAATAAAACTGTTCATTTTCCAAGAACCTCTCCTGGTTCACCAGCTACACAGCCAAGAAAGCCCAGCAGCATCTTTACTTCCTGTGGAGACCCATCTCCCACCACCCATCCTCACCACCTTCTACAGAACAACCATTGAGAGCCTCCTGACCAGCTGTATCACTGTCTGGTTTGGGAACTGCTCCATATCGGACTGCAAGAACCTACAGCAGATAGTGAGGACAGCTGAGATGATCATTGGAGTCTCTCGGTTCTATAACGGATATTTACCACACGCTGAATCCGGAAAGTCACCAGCATTGTGAAGGACGCTGAACCGAATTCCCAGAGGGGCAGTGGTGGCCTAGTGGTTAAGGAAGCGGCCCCGTAATCAGAAGGTTGCTGGTTCGAATCCCGATCTGCCAAGGTACCACTGAGGTGCCACTGAGCAAAGCACCGTCCCCACACACTGCTCCCCGGGCGCCTGTCATGGTGCCCACTGCTCACTCAGGGTGATGGGTTAAATGCAGAGGACAAATTTCACTGTGTGCACTGTGTGCTGTGCTGCTGTGTGTCACGTGTGACAATCACTTCACTTTGGACTTTGGACTCACTCACACACCCCTCACATGCATCTTCACCCTCCTACCATCTGGACAAAGGTACCGAACCATTCGGACCCTCACTGCCAGACTCTGGAACAGCTTCATCCCACAGGTCATCAGACACCTGAACACTCAGGGATTTTCACCTCTAGACTGCACACTCATGCACACACGCACTCACACTACCTCCGATATATGATCTATTAAAGTTCCATTTTGCACAGCAATATTTGCACGGTTTTATTTTTCACATTTATTATTCATTTCACCCGTTTTGTGCTGTCTGGGTCCTTGTTGTCTACATGTTATTCTTGCACTGTCTGTGTCCCCTGTTTGTAGCCCAGTTTGTCTGCGTCGCACACGTGTGCACGTCATGTCAGTACGTAATCGTCTAATCCTTCAAATGTTTCATGTAGCACCAGGTTCCGGAGAAACGTGGTTTGTTTCACTATGTTCTGTCTAACATGTATATAGCTCAACTTCAACTGTGGAGGAGATGGCCTATGGGTGAATGGGTGGTGTCAATTTAGAATTTTGTACCTGGCTGGCTGTGCTTTCGTGTCCCTGTCTCATTTAGGTGGACTTCGTGGGAGAAGTGGAAGCCAACCAGCTCCACAGAAAATCTGCCCGTTGGTCACCTCCACCTATATAAAAGGGACTCCAGATGGTGTTCAGGAGGTCCCCAGGGTCTGCTAGGCCCTTACTGTGTCGGGAGGTTCTTACTCCGTTGGGGGAATCTCCTTCGTGTCCTTTGCTTGTGTGATGGGCCCCTTGTTGTTAGCCAGAGTTAGCCTGTTAGCTTTGTGCGTGTTTGAGTTGTCCCCTCTGGACCACCCCTTCCTTCATGTTGGTTAGCTCCTTGTAATAAAAGCGCTGGTTGTACGTCCTGTTTGGTTGTGTGTATCAGCGGCCCTCCTCCTCCTCCTCTCCACACCCGCGTTGCGTTTCTGAAACCCCCACTTATAAACGTGACTAGAAATAGAGGTGGCTGAAGGAAACGGGTGTAGGACTACTGCTTCAGAATCGAGTGTGTCGGGCAGGTCCATCTCCGCAATTCAGCCACTGGACAACTGCAGGTAAAAGCTGCATGAGGCACCTACACACGCTTTAGGATTTTTTTTGGTTGAAATAAATAAAAAGCGAGTCTGATGTTGATGTTTAAATGTCCACAGTTGCTGAGGAGCTGCGAGTGTTGCCCAGAAGTGCATCATTTGTAGGATGAGAGTGAGACTCTTTCACAGGTTTCCCCCCAGTTGCTGCATGTATCTGCGTGAACTTGTAAAAATAATGTAACGGATTGAAGCCCATAGTGTGAGTTAATTTGCATGTGCCCGCCTACTGTTGTATATGTTCTGTCTCTATGTGGGTTATTATGTGCTCTGCCCCACCCCACCCACATGCTAAAACACATCTAGCAACAGTTATCAACTATTGAATGTTCTGTGTCTATTTGAATTGTCTGTTTTTGTTGACAAATCGTGGCATTTAATAGCAGTAAATCTGAAAGGGAATGACTGCAGGGAGATGATTGAACATTAATACGAGTTCCTCCAGCCTGTCTATGGTCCTGCAGTGGCTAGAAATGGCGGTCGGTGTAAAGAGTGTTTTGGTCGTTCTGCTTCACCGTTCAGAGAGCTGCAGCTCAGACGGTCGGATCTGGAATTTGTCCCCTTATGGCGTCATAAGGGGAAAGGTTACCTCCTGTTTCCCATGCCTTTTTCCACCCATCCCCTAAAACATTATCGCCACCAACCGTCATGGCTTTTTCATACGAGACTCTGAAGAAGCAGTGGGTTCATTTTATTTTTTCTGTGGTTGGTGCATGGTGTTGACGTCATTACCGTGAATTTTCTTCTCCTCCTCGTCAGATACAGTATTAGGGGACCGACAAGACCAATATTTTCCACAATAAAGCAGTTGGGTGAGATAGACATTAGAGAATAAATTTGACAGGACATTCCCATGACGCCCTCTTTTGGATTTTGCATTTACGTTGTAGAGACCATAAATAATCTTAACAGTTCTCTCTATGCTTTGGCACACAAGAACAATAACAATAATACTCAAAAGTCTCATCAAGAGTCACAAACGTCAACAGAACTCCTCCATAAATCACTTACTTGTGCCTCAAATTGCTGCCTCTGGCCCTCATCAGCGTGGACACTTTTCAGTTCCTTCTGTGCCTGTAGGAGCTAGTAAAATACATTTAAAAGCATAAGCTTCTTTATGTCTGCATGCATCTTCTTCATGTGGAGGAAACAGAAGATCTCACCTGCTCCAGCTTGTCCTCCAGGTCTCTCTTTAGTTGACTCCTCTCCTCCCTCAGCCCCTCCATCATCTCCACCAGATGGTCTCTCTCTACAGTCAGAGCTCCAACATCTGATCTCAGCCTCTCCAGATCCTCAGAGTGGACCACAGTTCCTACAATCTGCTGCTCCTGCAGCTGGTCCCTGTCTGCACTGAGGGAATTCACATGTGAGTGCAGCTCCTCCACCCGCTTCCTCTCTTCTTCTCTCAGCTTCTCCTCCAGCTGCTCCTTGTCAGACTGCAGACGCTGCAGCTCCTCAGCACCTTGCAGATCCTTGGAGAAGAGCAGCTCTTTTTCTGAGCGTACGGACTCCAGCTCAGCAGTCAGATGCTGCACCTTAACAGGAGACATCATGAGATGGTTACAGCTGGGACAGGAGAGAGAGGGGAAACGTCAGGAGAAGCAGCAGCGGTAGAAGCCTCACCTGGTCTTGCAGCAGAGAGAGGTTATCAGAGCTCTGGGAGAGTTTCTCCTGCAGGGACTGAAGTTGAGACTCCGCCTCCTCAGCCTGAGAGAATAAGATCAGAGAAAGAAAATAATGCAAATTTCTTACAGCACATGAGCCAAGAGACAAATAGAACACTCAATCATGGGTTAAAAAAAACAAAAATAATAATTGCACTGTTTTTTCTTCCTTGCTACATGTTGTAGGCTCAAAAGTAGGCGTGGTTCACAAGATTACAGAGCACCACCCTCACAGTGCCACCACATAATGCGTTTTATATACCTCATTACTTCTCTAGGCATCATGTGACATTCCTGCACCGACCAGACCTACAGCAACGTGGGTTTCTCTTCACTCGCTGGGCTGCACGTTAATGAGCTACTGGGAGCCAGTGGAGGGAACGTAGCAGTGGGGTGGTGTGGACAATTGGGGAGAGTTGGTTGTCTATTGCTACTACAAGGTTGCGTGTAGTTGCAGAAGGAGAGAACTGTGAGTTGTTCAGGTAGATCCTGATGTGGTGAAGAATCTAATATTTTAGAATAATAGAAGAATCTGGAATGAATATTACTTCATGTGAAGTGATTGTCATTGTGATTCATGGTTTATGACAGGTTCATCGCTGAACCCTTTTGACATGATTTAGATGTAAATGGTGGTCATGTGATAGCTATAATGAAATAGAATCAGAATGTTTTTATTGTAATTGTATGTCGATAAGTGACACAACATTCATGAAGTATATAAATCGGGATTTAGACCTCATCATAGCACTGAGACAGCGCTGGTTAAAGTGGTTAATGACCTGCTGTTGGCCTCTGATCAGGGACGCATCTCGCTGCTTGTCCTGCTTGATCTGAGTGCAGCGTTTGACACTATTGATCACGCTATTCTCCTTGCCAGGTTAGAGAATGTTATTGGCATTAAGGGAACATCCCTTGAATGGTTCAGATTTGACCAACCGATATCAGTTTGTGGACATCAATGGTGTTTCGTCTTCACATAGTAAAGTAGAGTTTGGTGTTCCACAAGGTTCTGTCCTAGGTCCGTTACTTTTTTCTCTATACATGTTACCTTTAGGCGACGTCATCCACAAACACGGTATTAGCTTTCATTGCTACGCTGACGACACACAGCTGTATCTGTCAGCAATGCCAGACCAGAGGCAGCAGCTGAACAGAATAGAGAATTGTCTGAAGGACATTAGACAGTGGATGCTCACCAACGTTCTCCTGTTAAACCCTGACAAGACAGAAGCTCTCGTAATTGCAGCCAGATGTAAGATGTCTGACTACACCATCACCCTGGACAGCCTTTCTATCTCACCAAGTACTGCAACACATTACTGTCTGGATGTTCTAGTAAGGAAACTCCAGCTAGTTCAGAATACGGCAGCCAGAGTTCTTTATTTTATTTTACAAATGTACCACTATAGCCACATATTTCTAAACCAGCTGTAAAATGCCACAGTCTGACATGGTTTCTGTTCGTTCTCTCCGAGGCACTGAATCAAGCGCCCAGACTACCTCCAGTCCAATGAAGGGACCGCCAGAGGGATCCTGGCAATGAGCTTGACAAAACGACCCAGCATGAAATGTACCAGAGGGTCACCGGTCACCACAGCCACAATCACCATAACGGCTAAAGCTTCAGGGATCTTCAAATGGACATGCAGTGTAGACCATGACACTGGACTAAAACCTATTCTGCACTTTCCAGTATCTCCAAACAGACAGATGCTCCACACTGCACTTTGGACTTTCCTACCACTATACGTATGTCGGGACAATTTTTTCTTGGACAACAGCACTGACTTCAATAGCAGGGTCACTCTACCCTGGAAAGGAGCTCAGCTCATAACTCTTGTATTTGGAAAAAAAATTATATAATTCATCGTAATAATAATTCTAGATTCCTACCTTTATAGAAAAGACTAATACAAAAGGCCTGTCTATACCACCTGCTGGCCCTCAGACTTCACAAGGTTAACCTGCTTCAGTTTCCCCTGTATCTGTATGATCTTCAACACAAACACACACCTTTAGTGTGTATCCACCCATAAACTCAACTTCAGAATACATCCTCCCCCACACTTTCCACTCCTCCATGTGGAGGAAACAGAAGATCTCACCTGGCCCAGCTTGTCCTCCAGGTCTCTCTTTAGTTGACTCCTCTCCTCCCTCAGCCCCTCCATCATCTCCACCAGCTGGTCTCTCTCTGCAGTCAGAGCTCCAACATCTGATCTCAGCCTCTCCAGATCCTCAGAGTGGACCACAGTTCCCTCCATCTGCTGCTCCTGCAGCTGGTCCCTCTCTGCACTGAGGGAATTCACACATGAATGCAGCTCCTCCATCCTCCTCCTCTCTTCTTCTCTCAGCTTCTCCTCCAGCTGCTCCCTGTCGGAATGCAGGCGCTGCAGCTCCTCACTGTGCTCCTGCAGAAGACGGTCCTGTTCCTTCTGTAGCTCTTCCAGCTGAAAACACAGGTAGTCATAAAACAGAACAGAATTTCCTCAACTCAGCCTGATGGTACAGTTCCTACCTGAAGCTCCATGTCCTGCAGAGATGTTCTGAGCTGATCTTCTGATGCTTTCTGCTTTTTCAGGACTCTGATCTTCTCCAGAGCCTCTCTCAGCTCGTTCTGATTCTCGATCATCTGCACATGGGGTAAAATGTCTGCAGTATTAGAATCAATTTATTTAATAAATATTGATCAATTAAAAACCTCACTGATTAACATGTTCATTTTGAAAGTCTTAATGATTCAATTTGTTCCATTGCTTGTGAAGGCCTGGTGGTCAGGTGGTATCTTTTTATTTTATGGTGGTATCTTTGTATTTACTCCTTGTGGTCTGTGGAAAGATTTTATTCATTCCTGGATTAAAAGATCAATAATAAAACTATGCCTCTGGAATATTAAGATAATATTCACACTGGTAACATTTTATTAGATCCCGACATTTGAAAGGGGTGAATTCTTTCCAGGTTGATTCCATACCATGTCCACATTCTCCTGTATATCAGCCTGCAGCTGCTCCTTCTCCCGTCTCAGGACTTCCAGCTCCTGCTGCATCTGCGCGCGCACACACACACACACACACACACACACACACACACACACACACACACACACACACACACACACAGGTTCACAGCAAGTCTCCACCAGGAACAGTTCCAGCCTAGCTTCATCAAACTCAGTATCAAGGTTGTCACCTGCTCCTGTGCCAGGGAGGGAGTGGGGGACAGCTGGTTCTTCAGCTGCAGCACCTCTGATTGAGTCTCCACACACTGCTGAGAAAAAGAAGAACTTCCAGGAATTGTAAGTGAAATACACAGAAAACACGATTATTCCTAGTCAGGGTTGCTGGAGCCCAGAATATGGTCCTACTCTCACCTGGTCCAGCTTGTCCTCCAGGTCTCTCTTTAGTTGACTCCTCTCCTCCCTCAGCCCCTCCATCATCTCCACCAGCTGGTCTCTCTCTGCAGTCAGAGCTCCAACATCTGATCTCAGCCTCTCCAGATCCTCAGAGTGGACCACAGTTCCTACCATCTGCTGCTCCTGCAGCTGGTCCCTCTCTGCACTGAGGGAATTCACATGTGAGTGCAGCTCCTCCAGCTCCTCCACCCGCCTCCTCTCTTCTTCTCTCAGCTTCTCCTCCAGCTGCTCCTTGTCAGACTGCAGACGCTGGAGCTCCTCCACCCGCCTCCTCTCTTCTTCTCTCAGCTTCTCCTCCAGCTGCTCCTTGTCAGACTGCAGATGCTGGAGCTCCTCCACCCGCCTCCTCTCTTCTTCTCTCAGCTTCTCCTCCAGCTGCTCCTTGTCAGACTGCAGCTCCTCCACCCGCCTCCTCTCTTCTTCTCTCAGCTTCTCCTCCAGCTGCTCCCTGTCAGAACGCAGCTCCTCCACCCGCCTCCTCTCTTCTTCTCTCAGCTTCTCCTCAAGCTTCTCCCTGTCAGACTGCAGCTCCTCCAGCTCCTCCACCCGCCTCCTCTCTCCTTCTCTCAGCTTCTCCTCCAGCTGCTCCCTCTCAGAACGCAGATGCTGCAGCTCCTCAGTTAGCTGTGCGTTTGCAGCCTGAGCTTCATCCAGCCTGCAGCTGCTGTCGGAGCATTCCTGCTCCAGACGCTGCACCTCCTGCTGGACAGTCAGGACCTGTTCTCCTTCAGCCTCCACCTTGCGCAGCTGCCCCATTAGCTCCTGCACCTGAGCACACAAGAGAGGCACAAAACCTCTGAGAAGCTGAAGAAACTTTTTCCAGTGTGGCTGAGGTGCTGAGTCAGCCCTACCTGCTGGTGGAGCTCTGCTGCCCTCTGCTGTTCGGCCAGCAGCTCCGCCTTCTGATCCGAGACCACCCTCTCCAGAGTTATAGAGTCCAGCAGCCCTGAACACACACACACACACACACTCTGACAACGCTGCAGGTGTGGTCAGGCTCAAGGAGGTTCTTCAACCAGAACCTACCTTTAGGGACCTTTCCATCCAGCAGAGCAGTGAGCTTCGTGTTTTCATCAAACGCCCCCATCAGTTCCTTCTGTAGGTCCGTCTGCATCTTCCGGAAGCGCGTCTTCTCCGCCTCCAACTGCGCCTGTGCACCTCGGAGCTCCGCCTCCATACGCTGGTGATCTGCGCTCAGTCTGACCTAAGGGGCCAACAAGAGGTCCTGATTTGAGGAGACCAGAGGGACACGTCCCCAGCAGCTCCCCAGACAGTCGGGGTCCTTACATCCCTCTCCTGGAGCTCTAGGTTGTCTGTGCGGAGGAACGCCCAGTCCTTTTTAGTCTCCAGACTGAGCCTCTCGGCATCTTCTAGAGAGCGACGTAAACGCTTTACTTCCTGGAGCAGGTCTTTATCATGCTGCACGTAAAAAAACTTTTACAAACACGAAAACAATCGGACAACCAGGTTCTCCGCTGCAGTAACAAGCTCACCAGGTTCTGAAGGTCCATCATCTGCTCGCCGTTCTGCTTCAAGGCCACGTCCAGCTCCGCCTGCAGCATCATTTTTCATACATCAGTTCACTTCAATTTAGTCTCAGAATTCCGGCATATAAACCTTGCAGCTATCAGTGCACCTCCTCAAACTGACCGGACATAAAAACCATATCAACTCCTGAAATAGGTAGAGCTGCTGAGGAACAAGTGGAGAGCAAATCTAACCTGGAGTCGGTGGTTCTGCTGCTGAGAGTCCTGCAGCGTCTCCTTCAGGCTTCCAATCTCACCCAGCAGCTCTCGCTGAGGGACCAGAGAGAAGATCTAGCGGTTTTATCATGATCATCTCCATTCATGCATGAGCACAGCTTCCATTAGACACAATCTTATTTATAGGCCTGATAGTCACATGTTTAACAGACTTCATGATTTAGACATTTTAATTCTGAACCTATAGACCTCACTACGGCTATTATGAAAACGGTTCTGCTTCTATATCGGTCTTATTGGTCCACTAACACGGTATCTGAAGTATGTTTCTGAAATTCAGCCTCTGTGCAGAATTCCAGCCACTCTGATCCAGTCCCACAGTGAGATTTCCCAGGATGCACCATTTCACCATCTGTAGCTTTATATGCTAATGAGGTTGAGCGAGCGTTCGAGGAAATGACGTCATCAACACTTGCTGTAAAGTGTTTGGCGATAAAAAGAAGTCGTGCTGTGTTAATTCCAGAAATTATAGTCTCACGTGACTGAACTTAAAGAAATAAAGAAATAGATTTGAGCTCTTTTTTATATCCAAACACTGAGCATCTGAGATACTTCACACATTTGGAGGCCATGTTTTAGCGGAGGGGTGAGAAATTCTCTGGGCGGAAAAAGCATGAGAAACATGTCCCCTTATGACATCATAAGGGGGCAAATTCCATATCTGACCGCACAAGCTTCTGTTCCCGGGACGGTGAAGCCTATCGACATTTCAAGCCACTGCAGGACCAGACAGGCCAGGGGAACATATCAATGTTCAATAAATTAAATCAAAAAGTCACATTTTCATAACAGGGGACCTTTAATTAAAACCACATTTTTAATAGTGTGCATGATCCTCTCTGCTCTGCAAGTACATCATTCAGTTTTGAGAGGTTTATGTAAAAAAATAATAATAATAATAATTCCTTACCTCATAATCTTTCTTTGCCTCTTCTTCCAAACAGTCAAACTCCTTTATCTCCATCTTCTCCTGAACCTCCTTCTCCAAGGCCTGAATCTCCAGCTGCAGGTGCTCCACTTGCCCAATCAGCAGCTGCGTCTCACTGCCAAGAAGATCTCGCTCCTTCAGAACGTCCTCCTGAGCAGAACATCGTTCAGTCATGGTACACAACTTTTTTATGTGCGTGTTTCAGAACTCACCTTCTCACAAGCCAAGGTCTCACACAGATGTATGGTGTCTCCCAGGTCTTTCTTCACCTGTCAACATGAAAAGGTCTGTTCCTGTACTGAGGATCTAAATAATGTGGAGAAACATCAGTCCAGTGTGAGTGGCTCTGCCCACCTGGTCAAAGTCCCGCTGAGAGGGTGGAGAAGAGCGGTTCTCCAGCTGCTGCTTCAACTGCTCCACCTTCTCCTGTTCCTGCTGCAGGAGCAGCTGGACTTCCTCTCGCTGCTGGAGCTCCCTCTCCAACCGCTCCTCCAGGCAGGTGAGACGCTCGAACATGCTGAGACGCAGACGTCCAACATTTACAGAGACACGCAGAGACCGGGGGGAGCAGAACATGGTGAGACGCAGACGTCCAACAGTTTCCAGAGACTAAGAGAGAGCTGCTTACTTCTCAGAGGAGCTGCGGTGGGTCACATTGCTCTGATTCAGCTCCAGTTCGAAGACCCGGTCTTCAGGAATGTCCCAGCGACTGTCTTCCATGTCTGGGGAATCATAGGAACAGCATTAAAACATTGCCACAACCATCGTCTATTTGGGTGGAGCGTGTGGCACGTCTTGGTTTTGAGGGCAGTGGCGTGGTATTCGTAATAGTAGGCGTGGTTTCAGGCGTGCTGCACGTTTTGGTTTTGAGTGCAGTGGCGTGGTACTCGTACTAGTAGGCGTGGTTTCATGCGTGCTGCACGTTTTGGTTTTGAGTGCAGTGGCGTGGTACTCGTACTAGTAGGCGTGGTTTCATGCGTGCTGCACGTTTTGGTTTTGAGTGCAGTGGCGTGGTACTCGTACTAGTAGGCGTGGTTTCATGCGTGCTGCACGTTTTGGTTTTGAGTGCAGTGGCGTGGTACTCGTACTAGTAGGCGTGGTTTCAGGCGTGAGACATTTTGGTTTCGAGTGCAGTGGCGTGGTACTCGTACTAGTAGGCGTGGTTTCAGGCGTGCGGCACGTTTTGATTTCGAGTGCAGTGGCGTGGTACTCGTACTAGTAGGCGTGGTTTCAGGCGTGTGACAGTTGGTTTTGAGTGCAGTGGCGTGGTACTCGTACTAGTAGGCGTGGTTTCAGGCGTGTGACAGTTGGTTTTGAGTGCAGTGGCGTGGTACTCGTACTAGTAGGCGTGGTTTCAGGCATGTGACAGTTGGTTTTGAGTGCAGTGGCGTGGTACTCGTACTAGTAGGCGTGGTTTCAGGTGTGCGGCACGTTTTGGTTTCGAGTGCAGTGGCGTGGTACTCGTACTAGTAGGCGTGTGGCACGTTTTGGTTTTGAGTGCAGTGGCGTGGTACTCGTACTAGTAGGCGTGGTTTCAGGCGTGCGGCACGTTTTGGTTTCGAGTGCAGTGGCGTGGTACTCGTACTAGTAGGCGTGTGGCACGTTTTGGTTTTGAGTGCAGTGGCGTGGTACTCGTACTAGTAGGCGTGGTTTCAGGCGTAAGACATTTTGGTTTTGAGTGCAGTGCCGTGGTACTCGTACTAGTAGGCGTGGTTTCAGGCGTAAGACATTTTGGTTTTGAGTGCAGTGCCGTGGTACTCGTACTAGTAGGCGTGGTTTCAGGCGTGCGGCACGTTTTGGTTTCGAGTGCAGTGGCGTGGTACTCGTACTAGTAGGCGTGTGGCACGTTTTGGTTTTGAGTGCAGTGCCGTGGTACTCGTACTAGTAGGCGTGGTTTCAGGCGTGTGACAGTAGGTTTTGAGTGCAGTGGCGTGGTACTCGTACTAGTAGGCGTGGTTTAAGGCGTGCGGCACGTTTTGGTTTCGAGTGCAGTGGCGTGGTACTCGTACTAGTAGGCGTGGTTTCAGGCGTGTGACAGTTGGTTTTGAGTGCAGTGGCGTGGTACTCGTACTAGTAGGCGTGGTTTCAGGCGTGTGACAGTTGGTTTTGAGTGCAGTGGCGTGGTACTCGTACTAGTAGGCGTGGTTTCAGGCATGTGACAGTTGGTTTTGAGTGCAGTGGCGTGGTACTCGTACTAGTAGGCGTGGTTTCAGGCATGTGACAGTTGGTTTTGAGTGCAGTGGCGTGGTACTCGTACTAGTAGGCGTGGTTTCAGGTGTGCGGCACGTTTTGGTTTCGAGTGCAGTGGCGTGGTACTCGTACTAGTAGGCGTGTGGCACGTTTTGGTTTTGAGTGCAGTGGCGTGGTACTCGTACTAGTAGGCGTGGTTTCAGGCGTGCGGCACGTTTTGGTTTCGAGTGCAGTGGCGTGGTACTCGTACTAGTAGGCGTGTGGCATGTTTTGGTTTTGAGTGCAGTGGCGTGGTACTCGTACAAGTAGGCGTGGTTTCAGGAGTGCGGCACGTTTTGGTTTCGAGTGCAGTGGCGTGGTACTCGTACTAGTAGGCGTGTGGCATGTTTTGGTTTTGAGTGCAGTGGCGTGGTACTCGTACAAGTAGGCGTGGTTTCAGGAGTGCGGCACGTTTTGGTTTCGAGTGCAGTGCCGTGGTACTCGTACTAGTAGGCGTGGTTTCAGGCGTAAGACATTTTGGTTTTGAGTGCAGTGCCGTGGTACTCGTACTAGTAGGCGTGGTTTCAGGCGTAAGACATTTTGGTTTTGAGTGCAGTGCCGTGGTACTCGTACTAGTAGGCGTGGTTTCAGGCGTGCGGCACGTTTTGGTTTCGAGTGCAGTGGCGTGGTACTCGTACTAGTAGGCGTGTGGCACGTTTTGGTTTTGAGTGCAGTGCCGTGGTACTCGTACTAGTAGGCGTGGTTTCAGGCGTGTGACAGTAGGTTTTGAGTGCAGTGGCGTGGTACTCGTACTAGTAGGCGTGGTTTAAGGCGTGTGACAGTAGGTTTTGAGTGCAGTGGCGTGGTACTCGTACTAGTAGGCGTGGTTTAAGGCGTGTGAACAGTAGGTTTGAGTGCAGTGGCGTGGTACTCGTACTAGTAGGCGTGGTTAAGGGGTGTGACAGTTGGTTTTGAGTGCAGTGGCGTGGTACTCGTACTAGTAGGCGTGGTTTCAGCCGTGTGACAGTAGGTTTTGAGTGCAGTGGCGTGGTACTCGTACTAGTAGGCGTGGTTTAAGGGGTGTGACAGTTGGTTTTGAGTGCAGTGGCGTGGTACTCGTACTAGTAGGCGTGGTTTAAGGCGTGTGACAGTAGGTTTTGAGTGCAGTGGCGTGGTACTCGTACTAGTAGGCGTGGTTTCAGGCGTGTGACAGTAGGTTTTGAGTGCAGTGGCGTGGTACTCGTACTAGTAGGCGTGGTTTAAGGCGTGTGACAGTAGGTTTGAGTGCAGTGGCGTGGTACTCGTACTAGTAGGCGTGGTTTAAGGGGTGTGACAGTTGGTTTTGAGTGCAGTGGCGTGGTACTCGTACTAGTAGGCGTGGTTTCAGCCGTGTGACAGTAGGTTTTGAGTGCAGTGGCGTGGTACTCGTACTAGTAGGCGTGGTTTAAGGGGTGTGACAGTTGGTTTTGAGTGCAGTGGCGTGGTACTCGTACTAGTAGGCGTGGTTTCAGCCGTGTGACAGTAGGTTTTGAGTGCAGTGGCGTGGTACTCGTACTAGTAGGCGTGGTTTAAGGGGTGTGACAGTTGGTTTTGAGTGCAGTGGCGTGGTACTCGTACTAGTAGGCGTGGTTTAAGGCGTGTGACAGTAGGTTTTGAGTGCAGTGCCGTGGTACTCGTACTAGTAGGCGTGGTTTCAGGCGTGTGACAGTAGGTTTTGAGTGCAGTGGCGTGGTACTCGTACTAGTAGGCGTGGTTTAAGGCGTGTGACAGTAGGTTTTGAGTGCAGTGGCGTGGTACTCGTACTAGTAGGCGTGGTTTAAGGGGTGTGACAGTTGGTTTTGAGTGCAGTGGCGTGGTACTCGTACTAGTAGGCGTGGTTTCAGCCGTGTGACAGTAGGTTTTGAGTGCAGTGGCGTGGTACTCGTACTAGTAGGCGTGGTTTAAGGGGTGTGACAGTTGGTTTTGAGTGCAGTGGCGTGGTAACTCGTACTAGTAGGCGTGGTTTCAGCCGTGTGACAGTAGGTTTTGAGTGCAGTGGCGTGGTACTCGTACTAGTAGGGCGTGGTTTAAGGGGTGTGACAGTTGGTTTTGAGTGCAGTGGCGTGGTACTCGTACTAGTAGGCGTGGTTTCAGGCGTGTGACAGTAGGTTTGAGTGCAGTGGCGTGGTACTCGTACTAGTAGGCGTGGTTTAAGGGGTGTGACAGTTGGTTTTGAGTGCAGTGGCGTGGTACTCGTACTAGTAGGCGTGGTTTCAGCCGTGTGACAGTTGGTTTTGAGTGCAGTGGCGTGGTACTCGTACTAGTAGGCGTGGTTTCAGGCGTGTGACAGTTGGTTTTGAGTGCAGTGGCGTGGTACTCGTACTAGTAGGCGTGGTTTCAGGCGTGTGACAGTTGGTTTTGAGTGCAGTGGCGTGGTACTCGTACTAGTAGGCGTGGTTTCAGCCGTGTGACAGTTGGTTTTGAGTGCAGTGGCGTGGTACTCGTACTAGTAGGCGTGGTTTCAGGCGTGTGACAGTTGGTTTTGAGTGCAGTGGCGTGGTATTCGTACTAGTAGGCGTGGTTTCAGGCGTGTGACATGTTTTGGTTTTGAGTGCAGTGTCGTGGTACTCGTACTAGTAGGCGTGGTTTCAGGCGTGTGACAGTTGGTTTTGAGTGCAGTGACGTGGTACTCGTGGTACTCGTACTAGTAGGCGTGGTTTCAGGCGTGTGACACGTTTTGGTTTTGAGTGCAGTGGCGTGGTACTCGTACTAGTAGGCGTGGTTTCAGGCGTGTGACAGTTGGTTTTGAGTGCAGTGGCGTGGTACTCGTACTAGTAGGCGTGGTTTCAGGCGTGTGACAGTTGGTTTTGAGTGCAGTGCCGTGGTACTCGTACTAGTAGGCGTGGTTTAAGGCGTGTGACATTTTGGTTTTGAGTGCAGTGCCGTGGTACTCGTACTAGTAGGCGTGGTTTCAGGCGTGCGGCACGTTTTGGTTTCGAGTGCAGTGGCGTGGTACTCGTACTAGTAGGCGTGGTTTCAAGCAGGTAATGGGGAGCGGACATTTCTGCAGTAGGCCGGTATCATCAAAACCTCTCAAATTTATATTTACAGCACGCAGCTCTAAAACAATAATCAGCCTTCATCAGTAAATCCAGAGCCACACACTCCTGGTGACCTGAGACCTGTCCAATACCTGCTCACCTTCACTCTGCTCGGAGAGGGTGGACATGTCCACCACACGCCGCTTCACCAGCGGCTCCAACAGGCTGACGTCGGCCTCACCTTGACGCTCTGGGGACAGGGCGCGGCGTAGCAGTTTCCCGCCCCACGTCATGCGCCGCCTGGGAATCAGCTACAGAGCGCAGAACATCAGGAGAACATCAGGACCAGGACCACCTAAAGGTTAAAGGTCAACTCGGGGTAACTCACCTTCCTGGCCGGGACAACGTTGGACGCGGTGACCAGCAGCTTGGTCAGGTTGCGGATTCGGTCTTCCTGATCCCGCTGCAGCTGCTCCTTCTCCTGAAGAAGCTGGCACAGCGTCTCCTTCTCCGTCACGGTGGTCTGCGTCACCGACGACACCTGAGAGCGAGACGAGACGCGCTCAACACAAAGCAGCAGCCGGAGCAGCAGACGAGGGTCCACCAGAGCTGCTCACCTCCTGCAGACGCTGCCGGAGCTCCACAATCTCGTTCCTGTAGCGCCGGAGCAGGGCACCATCGTCCGACACCTCGGTCACGTGGGGGTCGTTCTTCATGCGCTTCGCTGCACTCGCAAACTGAACGCAGAGGGACACGACATCACGGAGATGGTACTGCTGCTGGGCCGCCACCGACGGACCTTCTCGTCATTATGGTGCCTGCATCTCTACTACCTGCAGCGTGCTGAGGGTCTCATCCGCCGCCGCAGGGGTGACGGTGCAGATGATGACCGTCTTGGCGTTTCCTCCAAGCGAGTTCTGCAGGATTCGCGTGAGTTTACTGTCCCTGTAGTTGATGAAGCCCCTGTGGAGATCGAGATGTGTTATGAGGCGTGTGCTGAACTGCAGCCTGGAAAGCGAGTGGAACTAGACGCCACCACGGTTCTTCTCACCGCTGGTTTTCTTCAGAGAGCTTCTTAATGACCTGTCCCAGTGTAGAGAGGCTGCGATTGATGTTGCAGCCTTCTTTAAATCGCGCCCCTAAAAACACAACACGAACAGTAAAACACAGCCACGCTTGGATGAAGATAAAAAGCTCCCGCTCACCCTCTGCACCCGTCTGACTCGCTCTCTCTGCTCCGGCCAAATCCACAAGGTTCTAAAGTGGCAAGCAGAAGAAACCCCACTTCCTGTTAGAAAAACCGCTCCGTGCTGGAACACCAACTGTGAAAACCTGAGAGAATCTCACCAAGTGGGACACGATGATGGCTCCGTCGGCATTCTCCTGGTCGCTCCTCTCACGACTCTCCAGGATCTGAAACCACACCAACCGGCCCACAGCTGAGCTGCTGATCTTTCTGTGGTGCTCATCACTTAAAAACATCAATTCTGCAAACTGATCATGAAAAAAATTCCAGACCGATAAATTAAGAGCATTAGGTTCCCAGATGTTTAATGGGCCAGTTGCATCATAATGGACATGTAATGTACCCCATGACACTGGACAGCACTTTGGACTTCTCCACATCTACAACTGTAGGACCTTTTCTCTTATTGGACAAACCATCACCAACCCTGCACTGACACCACTTGCAGGCTCCCTCTACCCTCTCTCTATCACTCCTTCCCAACGTTCCTTTCCACCTTTTTCCTCTCTCCTAGTTTGTCCTTGTGTGCAGAAGGGTCAAGTGTGTTGGGTGACAACTGTAGGGCCTGTCAAAGCCCATTGAGACGTACTGTATGTGATTATGGGCTCTATAAGAAGTAAATGTTGTTTAAATGTAATTGTTTCCAAAGAAACATTCTGCATAAATGTTAAAAATGTCATTAAATACATCATCATCCGCCATCCCCAGCAGGTACATTTACATTTACATTTACAGCATTTATCAGACGCCCTTATCCAGAGCGACTTACAATCAGTATTACAGGGACAGTCCCCCCCTGGAGCAACTTAGGGTTAAGTGTCTTGCTCAGGGACACAATGGTAGTAAGTGGGATTTGAACCTGGGTCTCCTGGTTCATAGGCGAGTGTGTTACCCACTAGGCTACTACCACCCAGGTACTGAGGTTAGAGAGCGAGCATCGGGGACTTCTTCACTGACCATGCGAAAGATGGTGTGGGAGCGGCTGCTCCTCTGGTTCATCTTGGTTTTCCCGTAGTGTCTGTTCTCTACAAGACAAGAACACGCCCGGTCAGAGCCTACGTTCCACCACCAGACAACGTGGACAACTAGAAGCCAGCGGCGGCGGCGGCAGTACTTTCGCCTTTGCCGATCCACGCCAGCACTTGCTGTGGAGATGTCACCAACTCCTCCGTCAGGTCTGCTACGTACACGTTTTTCTAACGGAGATGGACAGGCACTTTCAACCAGATGATTCAACACAAAGAGCAGCTCAGAAATATGGAGTGTAAAACCCGGTGGAGACGCTTACGTAGTTCCCCTCTCGGATCTCCAGTGGTTTCCTCTTCCAGGAGTCACACAGCAGGTCGGTGACTGTCTCATTATAGATCTCCATGTAACTGACTCGGAGGAGAAACTCCTTCTTTGGACACTGCAATGTGGAGAAACAGCAGCTAAAATCCCAACGCCACAAACACTCCACAACTCGCTCCACGACCAAGAAAGAGGCAGTCCTCACGTTCTTTATGGTCTGGAAGACATCTTCTACAGCCTGAGGGATCACGCCAGGACTGTGCTCACTGCCCATCATGGTGAAGGTCTTTCCAGAGGATGTCTGGCCATAAGCAAATATTGTACCTGTGGGGGCACGTTGAAATACGAGATGATTATGAGTGGCTCCTGCACCACCGGCAGCCATTCTTCATCCTCACCATTGTAGCCCTCCACGGTGGAAACCACTAGGGACTTAGCGATGCTTTGATACAGCTGGTTGGTGGACTCCTCTGAACTGAAGACCCGGTCTGTAGGAAGATCCGGCTCTTTAAATAAAATGCGTTTTAGTAATAAAAAAAATAAGATAAAAAGGATAAAGCGAAGCCCTGACCAAAACTGAAACTCTTGGTGATGTTTCCATCGTCAATCTGATGGATGGAGAGTTTATCGGCCTTCCAGTACAGCTGCGAAGCTTCAGCACTGGGGGTTTCGGCCTCTCTGATGGAAGAAAAGACCCAAATATTACCAGAGAACCACACTTCCTGGGTCCTGCAAAGGCAGCAGAACCTATAGATGTGATCCTGAACAATGCAGGCGATGAAGAAGAAGACCAGGAAACATGAAATCTCCTAATCATGTCAGATACGTTACCGTTTCTCCAGAAGCTGCTGGGACACGTAACAAAGACAAGAGACACGTAGACACCAGCCATGGAGCAAAGACAAGAGACACGCAGACACCAGCCATGGAGCAAAGACAAGAGACACGTAGACACCAGCCATGAAGCAAAGACGAGAGACACGTAGACACCAGCCATGAAGCAAAGACGAGAGACACGTAGACACCAGCCATGGAGCAAAGACGAGAGACACGTAGACACCAGCCATGAAGCAAAGACGAGAGACACGTAGACACCAGCCATGAAGCAAAGACGAGAGACACGTAGACACCAGCCATGGAGCAAAGACAAGAGACACGTAGACACCAGCCATGAAGCAAAGACAAGAGACACGTAGACACCAGCCATGAAGCAAAGACGAGAGACACGTAGACACCAGCCATGGAGCAAAGACGAGAGACACGTAGACACCAGCCATGAAGCAAAGACGAGAGACACGTAGACACCAGCCATGAAGCAAAGACGAGAGACACGTAGACACCAGCCATGGAGCAAAGACGAGAGACACGTAGACACCAGCCATGAAGCAAAGACGAGAGACACGTAGACACCAGCCATGAAGCAAAGACAAGAGACACGTAGACACCAGCCATGAAGCAAAGACAAGAGACACGTAGACACCAGCCATGAAGCAAAGACAAGAGACACGTAGACACCAGCCATGAAGCAAAGACAAGAGACACGTAGACACCAGCCATGGAGCAAAGACAAGAGACACGTAGACACCAGCCATGGAGCAAAGACAAGAGACACAGGCAGCGCAGGAAATAACATTTCAGACAGACCGCGCTAAAGTGGAGATATGAATAATGAACGTGCAGTAAAAATACTCCAAATGCCGCATGATCTCTAGATTTCACTCAGAAAACGCTGCATGGTCGGGGCAGATTGAAGAGCAAAATTCTCCCGTCACTTTATGCCATAAAAACACTTCACCTTTCAATCAGCGGCCGAACGCGAACACAAACCCGCACCGCCGACTCCTCCGTCATCCTGAAAAACACGAGGAATCAGCGAGAAAACATCCGTAAAATGTCGTTTAAAAAAAAGCCACAAGAAGCAACGTGAAAGAGAAAAAAAATAATTTCAAAAATAGCGCCAAAATCACTACGCGAGTCACAGCAAAACGGCGTCGGTTTAACGCGCAGAAAGAGCGGTTTTGATTGGACGGCGATTCAAACACCAAGACGGCGAGTTCCTATTGGGCGGCGTCACCCACTTCAGCCACGCCAGGTCATTCCAGCACCAGGGGTCTTCCTCGTACCTCGTAACTCAGGTCTGATATCGTAGAGAAGGAATCTACATGAATCTACCATTTACAGCATTTACCAGGCGCCCTTATCCAGAGCGACTTACAATCAGTAGATACAGGGACAGTCCTTACAATCAGTAGATACAGGGACAGAGACACTCAGGGTTAAGCGTCCTGCTCAGGGACACGATGGTAGTAAGTGGGGTTTGAACCTGGGTCTTCTGGTTCATAGGCGAGTGTGTTACCCGCTAGGCCACTACCACCAGTATCTGGGTGGCCTGTGTTGGTAGATCAGGTCTGATATCGTAGAGAAGGAATCTACCAGTATCTGGGTGACCTGGGTGAAACGTCTCTTGTTGTCGCCTCACTTGTCACCTTGAGGGTCTCCACAGGCTCTCTCTCCTGGAGTCTCAACCCACGTAATCATACATGCAAAACTGAAATTGTAATGAATGCTTTGATTCGTGCTTGTCTAACCAGATCAGATCTTCTGTGCTTTTCTGACTGAGTGTGCTGTTGTGTAAGACATGGAGAGAGGGGTGGAGAGATGATTCATTGTGACCCCTGCTTTAAACGAGAGGAACACAGCATTGGCATTTCTGAATTCACCTACTGTCTTCAGTTGTGCCTACCATAAATTAAACATTAAATGTAAATGTATGAGAAGACCTAGATCAAAAGCCATCTTATGTAAAACGATAAAATTATTGCATCATATTTGTCATTTCTACCAATAAAGTATAAAATACATGGTTTCATATGGTTTCATTTTTTTTTATTTCAGACACTGCAGAGACAGACGTTTTAATGAAAAAATCCAGAATTTTCTACAACACACATCACTTGCTCCTGCTGGGCAGTGTGGCTCTATACCTCTCACTCTGGTAATAGTCTGAATCCAGAGAGTCCACACAGTCATTTAATGCCACAAGAATGTCCCCGCCGCTCTCGGTGATGCTGTGCACCCTCTGCTTCACCCCCTTGGAGCACCAGGGCCCTGGTTTGGGATCAGCTGCCTGGTACAGGCCCTCCCCCTCGGCCAGGGTGATTTTATACTTGTGCCAGGGGCACACGATGCACAACCGCCCGGCAATCTCCTGAAACGCGGCGCAGACAAATCATTTTACACGCGCCGCGGCCACGTCAAACATCCCAGCATGATGTTCTTAAAGTGAAGTGATTGTCATTATGATGCACAGCAAACACAGCACATGGTGAAACGTGTCCTCTGCATTTAACCATCACGCTTGGTGAGCAGTGGGCATCATGACAGGTGCCCGGGGAGCAGTGTGTGGGGACGGGACCTTCATCAAGGGGACCTCAGTGGGCACCATGGCGGCTCAGGATTCGAACCGGCAACCTCTCGATTACGGGTCCACTTCCTTCCTTGTGTGTTTATTAAAGGTCCCTTATTATTAATCTTTTTTGCTTCTATGTCGGTCTAGTTGGTCCCCTAATTCTGTATCTGGCGTCTCGTGGTGCAGAATTCCAGCAACTGTGATCCAGTCCCACAGTGAGATTTCCCAGGACGCGCCGTTTCGGTGTAGCTTTAAATGCTAATGAGGAGGAGAGAGGCGGGACCAGGAGGAGAGAGGCCTGTAGAAGTTGAGGGACATTCGTGGAAATCATCAGCACCATCCATCAACCACAATGTTTGGTGCAGACAGGAAGTCTGTGTTTCTCCAGAAAAAATAAAATGAACCCGCTGGTTCCTCAGAGTCTCACGTGACGGAACTCAAAAATAGATTTGTGATCATTCACACGTTTGGAAGCCATGACGGTTGGAGAAGATAATATTTTAGGGGCGGGGTGGAAAAAGCATGAGAAACGGGAGGTAACCTTTATGGGGCAGTGGTGGGCTGTCGGTTAAGGAAGTGGCCTTGTAATCAGAAGGTTGCCAGTTCAAATCTCGATCCGCCAAGGTATCACTGAGGTGCCACTGAGATCATATGACATCATAAGGGTACAAATTCCAGATCAGATCTGCCGCTCTCTGAACAGTGAAGTAAAATGAACAAAACACTCTTTACAGGCTCGGGGAACTTAAATCATCTCACAAAGTCACATTTTCATAACAGGGACCTTTGAAGGACAGGTGAGTGGGTCAGCTGACCTCAATGTCTCCCTCCTGTAACGGCCCTCCAGAATCTGTAAGAAAGGGGAATTTGACAAGCGTCAGTGCAAATACGGTGGGTAACGGTGGCCTAGTGGGTAACACACTCGCCTATGAACCAGGTTCAAATCCCACCTACTACCATCGTGTCCCTGAGCAGGACACTTAACCCTGAGTGTCTCCAGGGGGGGACTGTCCCTGTCACTACTGACTGTAAGTCCCTCTGGATAAGGGCGTCTGGTAAATACTGTAAATGTAAATGACAATATGCGGAATCTTGAGAATAAATTTAACCAAAACTAACATTTCTGCACGACTATTTTAGTGTTTCCCTACACTGACAGTGGTTATAACAGGTTATAATATGGGTTTGATGTTATATAATGATGTTCGTAGAGTGATGGATATAACTCATTCAATACGGCTGCAATGACGAGCGAGTGAATAAGTTAATTAAGTACAATTTTAACATCTTGTATGTTACAATATTGCGCCAAATAACGTTATTCACGTTGCTGCCCACTGCTCAAGGGTTAAATACAGAGGACACATTTGGTTGTGTCACTGTGTGCTGTGCACTGTAGTGGGGGTGGTATTAGCCTAGTGGTAACACACTCGTCTATGAACCAGAAGACCCAGGTTCGAATCTCACTTTCTACCATTGTGTCCCTGAGCAGGACACTTAACCCTGAGTGTCTCCAGGGGGGGACTGTCCCTGTCACTACTGACTGTAAGTCCCTCTGGATAAGGGCGTCTGGTAAATACTGTAAATGTAAATGTGTGCTGTGCTGCGGTGTTTCACTTCACTTAGACCAGCTTCAGCCCAGAGGGAAAGCACAGCTGCTGTTCTGACACTGCATGTACTCGAGTTCTTGACAAATCTATACTAAAATCTATATTTTTAAATAAGCAAGTAAATGGATATTCTTTCATATTAAATCTAAAACAGAAAGTATTTTCCTTGTCTGAAAACCTCTCTAGGAATGTATAAAAATGCCTGTCGCTCTGGATAAATATATCTATATATTTCCTGCTATTTGCATTGTTCTGCATGTAGTATGAGTGTAGCTTAAGTTTATTTTGAACATTTTGAACATAAAATTATATTTTACATCTACGTTTACGGACGTTACGGACGTACGGTAGCAACGCGCGTCCAGCGCATGGAAGCGGCCCCGGTAATGAAGAACCAGGACCTCGCGTCCACCCAGGAGAACAGAGACCCGCTTCGCCCGGAGCAGCTCCTCTTTACTCCCGACACGGTGCAGGACGCGTGTCGGCGGCTCCTCTGCGCCAGAAAACATGTTTTCACTCGCGGTGGGAAGAAACTGCATCTCCCAGCGTGCACCGGGGGTCATCTCCGCTTCCGCTCCGGAGTGCGGGGTTGCCAGATCCTGCGCTGCCGGTCACGGATGCAGTTTAGAGGGTGCAGTTTAGAGATGCAGTTTAGAGGGTGCAGTATAGAGGATTCAGTTTAGAGGTGCAGTTTAGAGGATGCACGTCTAGAGATGCAGTTTAGAGGATGCAGTTTAGAGGGTGCAGTTTAGAGGGTGCAGTTTAGAGGGTGCAGTTTAGAGGGTGCAGTTTAGAGATGCAGTTTAGAGGGTGCAGTTTAGAGGGTGCAGTTTAGAGATGCAGTTTAGAGGATGCAGTTTAGAGGGTGCAGTTTAGAGATGCAGTTTAGAGGGTGCAGTTTAGAGATGCAGTTTAGAGGGTGCAGTTTAGAGATGCAGTTTAGAGGGTGCAGTTTAGAGATGCAGTTTAGAGGGTGCAGTATAGAGGATTCAGTTTAGAGGTGCAGTTTAGAGGATGCACGTCTAGAGATGCAGTTTAGAGGATGCACGTCTAGTGATGCAGTTTAGAGGGTGCAGTTTAGAGGATGCACGTCTAGAGATGCAGTTTAGAGGATGCACGTCTAGTGATGCAGTTTAGAGGGTGCAGTTTAGAGGGTGCAGTTTAGAAGATGCAGTTTAAAAGATGCAGTTTAGAAGATGCAGTTTAGAGGATGCACGTCTAGAGATGCAGTTTAGAGGATGCAGTTTAGAAGATGCAGTTTAGAGGATGCAGTTTAGAAGATGCAGTTTAAAAGATGCAGTTTAGAAGATGCAGTTTAGAGGATGCACGTCTAGAGATGCAGTTTAGAGGATGCAGTTTAGAAGATGCAGTTTAGAGGATGCACGTCTAGAGATGCAGTTTAGAAGATGCAGTTTAGAAGATGCAGTTTAGAGGATGCAGTTTAGAAGATGCAGTTTAAAAGATGCAGTTTAGAAGATGCAGTTTAGAGGATGCAGTTTAGAAGATGCAGTTTAAAAGATGCAGTTTAGAAGATGCAGTTTAGAGGATGCAGTTTAGAAGATGCAGTTTAGAGGATGCAGTTTAGAAGATGCAGTTTAAAAGATGCAGTTTAGAAGATGCAGTTTAGAGGATGCACGTCTAGAGATGCAGTTTAGAAGATGCAGTTTAGAAGATGCAGTTTAGAGGATGCAGTTTAGAAGATGCAGTTTAAAAGATGCAGTTTAGAAGATGCAGTTTAGAGGATGCACGTCTAGAGATGCAGTTTAGAGGATGCAGTTTAGAAGATGCAGTTTAGAGGATGCACGTCTAGAGATGCAGTTTAGAAGATGCAGTTTAAAGGATGCACGTTTATAGGATGCACAAAGCTCATTCTATGTTACAAAACTAGACGTTTCTACATCTTCTTCTGATTTCCATAGTAACTGGTGACATCATTTTCACCATATTAATATTTTGACCTCCCTCAACACATATATTTTTACACAAATAAGATAAAAACTTGAAACTGATTTCAAGACAACAAAGAAAAGTTCAGTTTAGTCCAGTTTGGAGGATGGGGTCCATCAGGATGAAGACCATCAATATTAAAATATCTTTAATTATTTATGGTCTAACTGGGGTTCTGAATACCAGGACAAAGTTTAGCAGGTCAAAATCCTATTAAAGTTATATGTTGTCTCCATCACACTTGTAGCCTGTTCCACATGGTCCCACACAGATGAAGGACTCGTCCCTCGTTCGGTCTGTTGACATCTGCACGTCCTACTGGATGAGGTTGTGTTGAGTGTCAAGTATGGTTTGGTTGGAGAGCTCGGCTTGGGTTATAGTGCTAGTTACTGGTATAGTGGTCAGAAGTAGATGGTGTGTCCATGTGTCCACAGTGCTGAATGTTGCTAGAGCACCAGCTGCTGGAATCATCTTACATGTGCATTTATAGAGCTGGTCAGTGCAGAGGAGAGAAGGTCCTGCTCATTGCAGGCCCAACTCGTTTCACTGTGAATTTCCTACAGATTTTTACACTACCCTGCACCCTGCAAGTGGTGGAAGGACATTGTGAAGTGTCCTAACGGTGTCCAGCAGCAGTATACTGCTGGAGTGGGACGTCGCTGAAGTGGCCCGGCTTGGTGTCAGGTTACTGAGCGTGGGGGACGGGGACATGACCAACATGTCCCTCTTTGGACGTCTATTTATAGTGAGGGGTGGGATCTGGAGAGGCTTGCAGCAGCGTGTTTAACGTGTTATTTCTGTCTCTCCCCTCTCCTTTCCAGACTTTTCTCTTTTGTAAATAGCAGTGATGATGGCCTCCTCAGAGAGTGACCAGTCCCGGACAAGCCGACTGACCACACACACAACTCATCTTCAGAAACAGCCACAGGTAAAGGACAGCACACACACACGTCGGTGTCCTTGTGTAGAGTTTGTGTGTTTCAGTAGGCATCTGATGCTTCTTCTGTAGGCCACAGCAGTGCAGGTCAGGCTGGCGCAGGCAGACTCTGAAGAGAAAGTGAAGCAGGTGGGTGTGATGGTGGATGAAGATGTGTGAAGGCCTCTGTTCATCTGTGTTGCACAGTCAGACTCATGTCTGGAACCTGTGTCCATGCAGCTGGTGGAGGTGACGGGCCGCAGTCAGGATGAGTGCCTCGTTGCTCTCCACGATCACAGTGATGATGTTGTCAGAGCCATCAACTTCCTCCTGGAGGAGGCCACAGACCAGGTAAGTGATTCTTTTTCAAATTCTTTCACCCAGTTTCTAAATATATTTCAGCACTTTTACAATTTGTTGAATAAAATCAGTGCTAAATGCTTTCAGATGATACTGTTCACTGATAAAAACGAGGAAGTTCTAGTTGTAGCTGCTGTGGTGAAGAAGTGCCCACTGCTCGCTACGGGTGATGCAGGGTTAAATGCAGAGGTGACAGTGACAGTAGTAATGTGTGTGTGTGTGTGTGTGTGTGTGTGTGTGTGTGTGTGTGTGTGTGTGATACTGTGTCATCCACGTACGATTCAGAACTTGTGGGAGATGGTTGGTCGGAAACGAGTGAGTGAGGTGAAACGAGGAGAGAGGAGAGGACACTTCACTGCAGCATGGAGAGGCCGAGCGACCAGCCGATCTCGAGAAGGTGTGTGTCCGTGTGTGTTTATGGAATTTGAAAAACTCATTTACGAGACTCCTCCCACCTTAGGTGAAAATGGAGGTCGCGTAGAGAGAGGAGCAGAGCGTGGCCGACGAGGCAGGAGCAGAGGTAACTGCACCACACTTCTCACTCGACCATTCCAGCGTACATCTCCACACCTGCGTGTGTGTGTTTCTACAGGAGCTGGAGGTCGGGGAAGGGACGGAGGAGGTGGTCTGGTTTCATTCTCATCTCAGAAGATGGGG